>NC_053026.1:573125335-573413688 GCF_003073215.2 Triticum urartu | reverse complement strand
GAGGTTCTCCTTGCCTGGCACTGGTAAGTCCAAACCTTGCATCTGTTACTTCTAGTGATGCAAAGATTTCCTGCTGGTTTCAGTAACTTTTCTTCTTCGGAAAAGGCATCATTTTTTCGATAAATGTCCTTGTCTAGCATAAGTTTTTCTCATGTGTGTGCGCTATAACTACTCAGCAGTTCAGAAATAATCTCCATACTACAAGCTGTTTGTTTCCTTTTTCCCCAGAAAAAAATAAAAGCTGTTTGTTTCCTGTTCCAACTTGTGCCTCGGTTTATTACGGTTGCTTAAAGCTTCCAGATAGACTCACTTGCTACTGAAAATGTGCAGGCACAGAAACTGGCAAACGGCAAGTGAATAAACCTGCAGTGAGCCGATCCCCCAAGGCTACCGAAGACTCTCCAGCGCTGGAAGGGAAGCATCGCCGTGCCGGTTCCGTTGATCTGTTGTTCAAGAGAGTTGAGCTGCAGGCTTGACAAGCCATCTGAAGCCCTATCTACCGTCGTCAAGGTTTGAAGCATGCGACGACGGCCTTAGATTCTGGAAGGTCCATTGGAGCAGTTTGCATTTATTTCTTAGCCATATAGGTATGCAGTCAAATGCTCATCTCATGAGATGAGATCTAGCTAGTGCTTGGATATGTATGTGCTGGTCAGCTGGTGCCTCTAGTCCTGGAGGTTACCATAGCTTGTACTGTTGTATTTGTAGCTAAGAGCAAGTATGGACTCACATTTTCTGGGACTATTTTTTGTACAATAAAAATTCTGAAATGTTATGTTTCAAGGGGTAACCCTGTGTTTTTCACTGGTGTGTGCTCTGTAATCTGTACCTTGCTTTTTTTTTTTTGAGCAATTGTAGTCTGTACCTTGCTTTTTTTGAGGGGTTAGTCTGTACCTTGCTGAGTTGCTGGGCCATGGTGTCTGAAGTATAAGCTTAGTAGTAGACTTGCTTGTTAAGGCTGCGGCCCATCAGACGAAATGGGCTCCGGCCCAGCAAGAAAGCCAGCTCATTCTACCCATTCCCTTTATTCCTTGCCCCGACGCGACGCGTTTTGTTTTGTTCCGTTTCCTTGGCGTGAACCGTAGCGGAACCGTCATCCATCGACGACTTCCGTCGCGCCCGAGGCACAGCGAGGCGCCCGAAACAATTGTCTGTCTCCATGGCGGCAACGACGACGGCGACGTCGAGGCGGGCGCCGGCCGTCCTCGCCCTCGCCCTCGCCCTCGCCCTCCTCCTCGCGGCGGCGCCCTCGGCCTCCGCCAGGGGCGACGGCAACGGCGTGTACGAGCCGTGCGCGGACGCGACGGTGAGCCGCGGCGACGGGTTCACCTTCGGGGTGGCCTTCGCGGGGCGCGACGCCTTCTTCTCCGGCGGCGTGCAGCTCTCCCCCTGCGACAGCCGCCTCAACCTGGCCGGCGCCGGCCCGCTGCTCGCGCTCTTCCGCCCCACCGTCGACGAGATTTCGCTCCTCACCGTCAACGCCTCCGGCGCCGGCGACCTGGTTAGTCGCCCTCCGCCGAGCTGCACCTCCTCAAGCCTTCCCTCCTGATTTTGCTGTTCGATCGAAGCTTTTTGTGCGAGGAATATAATCCGTAGGACGAACCCTAATTGATTTACCCATTTGCACCCCAGGGGAACTAATTGTTTGGCACAAAGAATTGTCTGCTAGCTCCTTTTTACTTCTTCTATTCTACTCTATAAATAGTAAATAAATCATGGTACTTTGCAAGCAAGAATTTGGAATGGCCATCAATCATGCAGTACGCCCTCCTTGCCTTTTGTCAATTAGTGTGTGAGGGATGAAGAAATTCAAATCGTTGGGGAGACCTCGCAAATCCATCGATGATGGCCTCTTGATTGGGGAGGTTTAAGCCAAAAAAACGGAGAGCTGGACAGTGTCCCACAAGCAACACGTCCAGACAACCGACAGCTACATTTTTGGGCTCATTGGAGGAGGGTGGATCCGTTAATGGCGCTCTCGACATGCCTCCGTGTTTCTCTGTGGCCCAACCTAGGTACTTGGTCGTTGCAATCTCGTCTGAGGATTTATTGAATGTGCTGTCCCCTCACTTTGGAGAAATTTCCCCTTCAACTGATTGATTGGGCTCAGCCGTTTGTTTTTAAGATAGTAGTAGAGATGGCAGACTGTCATGATGAGGACCCTCATTTATTTCTCATCTTCCTGATCCATTGACGGCATTTTGTTTTTTTTCCCTTGCAAATATGGGTCAAGACTCAAGATGCTGCATACAGTAAGAACGATTTCAGTAGTACTGAAAATTTCAGCACACTGTAATTAGTTGCCGAGACAACCTGCTGAGAAGAACTGCACAATAGCTTTGCATAGTTCAATCATGATACAATTGTTACTTTCTTGTACTCGAGTAGATAAGATAGCCAGATAGGTGTACTTATGAAATGTCTTGTTGGACAGTTCTGACATAAAAGATGATGGGTTCATCATTAGTTCTAACATGCCGTTCTTTCACTCTGTTCCAGACATCCGCTGGTGGGTACATGGTGGCATTTGCCGGGAGGAAATTCGCGGCAAGGTCGCCGCCCGTGTTCGTCGGCAACAGCTCGTACACAGTCACCGGCTTCACCCTGGTGCGCCCATAATTAACCCGTAACCTGGGCCAAATCACCGGCGACCATCTGCTCAACTGACGCCTATCTCTGTTTCCCAGGTGTTCGAGTTCCACAAGGGCACGCTCCAGAACCTCTTCTGGAAGTCCGACGGCTGCTCGTCGTGCTCCGGGCAGGCCAACTTCGGGTGCGTCGAGAACAGTTGCGCGATCAAGACGTCGAGCTGCAGGGGCAACGGCGGCGGCGGGCAGGTGGACTGCAGCCCCGGGATCCAGCTGGCCTTCTCCGGCACGGACAAGCACGAGGCGGTGCTCAACTCGTGGTACGAGGTGTCCAAGCTGAAGCAGTACTCCCTCTTCGGCCTCTTCTCCGGCCTCAAGGACTCCCTGGCCGGCCAGTTCAGCAACTTCTTCTAGCATCGTGTCGTGTGTGCTCGGTCCGTCCACATCGTGCAGCTTCTGAAGGCAGTCACACACACCCGTTGCCTCATATTGCGTCGTCACCCGTGTAGTGTTTGTTCAAGCTGTCGCGATATACTGTCACCCGTGCATGCCGTGTGACGTTTGTAACAAAATGCTCTGTGTATCGATTATCAGCTGCTACGTACGCTCGTTAACTGATAGGTACATATAGAGACAGTGTAAGCTACGTACGACGAAACTAGTGTATTTTTTGTAATGTATAATGTAATGGTATTTGTGTATTTTTGTGGTACGGTATGGAAGAGATGGTGGTTTGAAACGAGTACATTGATTGACTGTCCACGATGCAACTATTGGAGAAAAGTGGGATGTTGGGTGAGCTAAAATTTTGTTACTTTGGGCTGTTGTACGTTTATAAAAGGAGAGCATTCGTTTGTGACGCGCGTCCTTGTGATCCGGCCAGCGCCGGCACGTACGGTGGCCCGAGTCGAGAATGACGAGCGCTTGCACTTTGCTCTCTTCATAGAAGCTACCTGATCGGACCCTCCTGCGGCCGCCAGCACCCTCCTTCCTCGCCGCAGTTAGATGACGAGGCCGATGGCGGCGGGGTGTTCCGCCTTCTCTCTCAGTGTTACATAATCTCGAGTCCGCTAGTACCAGCGTTTCTGATCCACATGCGTTAACCAAACCCAATTGAAGAGCAACACCGACTTATAACAGGCCTTAGGCCCATCCCCCTCAAAAGACTAGCCTGTTAGGAGGGGACACCCCCGTCCTTATAAATCGTGTCCCGCCTCCTCCCACAACTGACGTGGGACTAAACCCAACACTCAGGGCCTCCACCACATGACGGCGCGGCTGGGCCGGGACACCGTGATGGCGAGGGGCGCCGTGGTGCGGCGGCGGATCCCCACAACGGCTTCATGGTGGCGTCGCCATGGTGGAGGCAGCGGAATGGTGGTGACCCTAGTGCTCCTATCGCATCACGACAACGATATGCATGATCAGTCCTTCTTGATCTGGTCGTCGACGTGTTCCGAAACCACTGCCGGAGATCTTGCCCAAGGATATCTGGATCGGATAGAATCCGGTCGTGCGCGTCCATATCAGCCTGCGCGGCTCCATGAGGGCGCGGCGTGAAGCTTTGTTTGTTTGTCGATACCATGAGACATGCCGGTATCCCGATTTTCATGGCATAGACAGCGGTGGAGAAAGTCATGGTGACTGAGATCGGAGGATCAGTAAGGCGGAGGGGGCCTTGGAGGCACTAGAGGATTTCATTTTTTGGTGGTGCTCCTCGGGTGCCGAGTCGTGACTTTCAGGATGAAAACCTAAGGTCTGATCTTCATTGGCTGTGTCTGGCAATTGCCTTGCAGGTATTGTTTTGAAAGCACGGACTTTCTCTAGGGTCAAAACTTAATATCTTGGATCGGCTGTCGATGGTGTTTGTGCACTTTTTTCTTCTTGAAAACATTGTTTTTTGAAGATCTTTTATGTTTTGGGGTGTTGTCTTTGGTGGTGGTTTATGGGTCATTGTGATGAGGCCTTTGTTTTTTCTCTATCTTTTATAATTTTTCTTTTTGGGCTGTGTGTATCTTAGATTTCTTTGTGACATCTTGTTGGTGTAGAGACTAAGAGTAGTTAATATCTTCACGAAATTAATATATAGAAAAGGCTTGCTCTGTTGCTCACGAAACAGAAGATACGGTTCGCCGGCCACTGGCGCGAGGGACCGAACCAACTAACGAACATTACCTTCCTACGTATACCTGGCAATTAGGCGCCTGCTCCTCTTCTTGCACGCTTGACGCAGCACTTTCATGCGGTCAGGAGACCGAGCACCTGTGGAGTATGCATGTCGCCAACTTTTCATTTCATTTCTTGTAATGCGTGACTCAGCCCATTTGGACGAGAGAGAGACAAAAAAAAAAGGTGTTCTGGTCAAGCTGGACACGTGCTCCTCCGCTCGCCTCGACGATTGATCGGGTCAAACACGACTAACCGTATAGTATATATGAATATAATGAACACACCGCAAAAAAAAGAATATAATGAACGACGATGGCTCCGTCATCAGGGGACGGCTACCGACGGAATTTACCGCCACCCAATCCAATCCAATCCAATCCAGGCAGTTCACGTAGAATTTGCCGCCACATCCTACGACTTTTACCCATACTACTTAATTTTCACCCCGCGTCGAGCTGGTTTGTCCGGCGCGGCGCGGCGCGCTGCAGATATGGAATCCGTTGCACATGCCCGCCTGGTGAACTTTGTACAGCCAGCTAAGCTGCGTGCCGCACTTAGCTGACGCGGTTATTAGGCTCGAGATTTCCGGTTTCCAGACATGGATAGCCGACGCACCCACGCCACCGCGTGATCCAAGGACCGGACCCAACCTGGACGCCAAGCCATCGGATCGGATCGGATCGGGTCGGGCGTATTACTATTGGATCCACTTGCCGCAGGGAGAAGGAAGGGTGTGGGTCGCCGTCCGTCCCCTTCCTCCCACCTTCCCCGAGCACGAGACGGCAGACCCCTTCAACCCGACTCCGCGTCCCCGCCCCGATCAGTACCGGTTAAGTAACTAACCCCTTCTCCCTCCCTTGTCCACTCTGCTTCTCCCCCTCCAAGAAACCGGCGTACAGATCGATCGATCGGCCCTTGCCTGAGCCGGCAGCAGTAGACATGAACAACCTCTTCTCCAGCTCGTGGAAGCGCGCGGGCGCGGGGGGCGACGGCGGGGACCTGGAGTCGGGCGGCGTGGAGATGACGGCGCCGCCGGGCGCCGCGGCGGGGGCGAGCCTGGACCGCTTCTTCGAGGACGTGGAGTCCATCAAGGACGACCTGCGGGAGCTGGAGCGGATCCAGCGCTCCCTCCACGACGCCAACGAGTCGGGCAAGTCGCTCCACGACGCCTCCGCCGTGCGCGCGCTCCGCTCCCGCATGGACGCCGACGTCGCCGCCGCCATCAAGAAGGCCAAGGTCGTCAAGCTGCGCCTCGAGTCGCTCGACCGGGCCAACGCCGCCAACCGCTCCGTGGCCGGGTGCGGGCCGGGCTCCTCCACGGACCGCACCCGCACCTCCGTCGTGGCCGGCCTGCGCAAGAAGCTGCGGGACGCCATGGAGGCCTTCTCCTCCCTCCGCTCCCGCATCACCTCCGAGTACCGGGACACCGTCGCGCGGCGCTACTTCACGGTGACGGGGGCCCAGCCCGACGAGGCGACGCTGGACACGCTGGCGGAGACGGGCGAGGGGGAGCGGTTCCTGCAGCGGGCCATCGCGGAGCAGCAGGGCCGCGGGGAGGTGCTGGGCGTGGTGGCGGAGATCCAGGAGCGGCACGGCGCCGTGGCGGACCTGGAGAGGTCGCTGCTGGAGCTGCAGCAGGTGTTCAACGACATGGCCGTGCTGGTGGCGGCGCAGGGGGAGCAGCTGGACGACATCGAGGGCCACGTCGGGCGGGCAAGGTCGTTCGTGGACCGGGGGCGCGAGCAGCTGCAGGTCGCCCGCAAGCACCAGAAGAGCTCCCGCAAGTGGACCTGCATCGGCATCGGCATCCTGCTCGTCATTATACTTATCATCGTCATCCCCATCGTGCTCACGAACACCAACAAGAGCAGCAACAACAACAACCAGCAGTAGCCTGTGGATCTGCCTGCCCGTGGCGATGATGATCCGGGCTTGCTTGCTTCTTGCTGGGTGTTGTTGGTTGTTTTTTGTGGAATTTTTTGCGATTGTAATTACTCCGTCCGTGCGGTTCGTTGAGCCACTCGATTACGTTACTATACTAGTAAAAATGCCCGTGCGTTGCAACGGGTCAAAAAGATAGCAAAATCTGCTTTGTGTGTGTCATTGCGCAACATTTCTTATATTCAATTCTAATTATCTCTTTTTTGGAGTATGAAGTGTGGATTTGAATAAGCCACCTTAACATCCTTCATCTGATTAGAGAGTACTTGTGCATGGAATAGTTTGTCAATCGTTTTTTTACTTTTCGAGAGAACATGAATATTTATTTATTTTAAAGTAACATATTTGAATTTTTTTATCATTTTTTAAATGGGATCTTTTACAATTCGCATTTTTTAACACATGATTTTTGAAAATAATTTTGATTTATATATTTTTTGAAAATATTCTTAAATACAAACATTTTAAAAAAATTGGTACATTTCTAGGACATATTGAATGACGAGGAGACATGAGCAGGCGGCGGCAGTGCTTGGCCCAAACAAAACACTTCATGCTCGTGTCTCCTCGTCGTTCTAGGGATACAAAGCACTTCATGTCGTGTTCTTCCACCATGGCCATCAGACTATATTTTTTTAAAAGCGAACGGGCAACCAAACTGTTGCAGCTGTCATCGGTTGGACCGCCGCTTCACCGGTTTGTTTGTGACAAAAAAACCAAGTTATTAAAAATAACCTTAGATCAAATGAGTACACATAATATTGGATGTAATATAAAAATAACCAAGCATAATTTATATGAACCCCACAGATTCAAAACAACAGAAAAGTATGAATGGTCATTGCCGGCCAACTTTTTTGTATGCGAGAAGAGAATGGCCATTGAATTAGAGCATGTTCAGGTGCACGCACGCAACCGATGTTATTTATTTTAATTGCTCCCTTCTCGGCCCGTGCACATTCAGCAACAGCATCGTTCTTTTTATTCTTTTCCTTTAATGCTCATACATAAGAGCAAATTTTATTCCTTCATATTTCTTTCATTTTTTGCTTTATAAGAGCCGAATTTACTCCTTTTAATCTCTTCCCTTTCCTTATGAGTGAAATAATTTCTTTCCTTTCTGCTTATATAAGAGCCGAGTTTTCTCCTTCTTTTAATTTCTTCTCTTTCCTTATGAGTGGAATAATTCCTTTCCATTTTTCTTACACGAGAGCCGAATTTACTTCCTTTAATTCCTTCTCTTTCATTATGAGTGGAATAATTTCTTTCCTTATTGCTTACATAAGAGCCGAGTTTACTCCTTTTAATTCCTTCTCTTTTCTTCCTGCTTGTATTCCGGGACCCACTCCTTGAGTTGGCTTATTGATTTCGAATCATACACATGTATAAATTGGTGGGACATCGATGGCAGATTATATGACCCTCACTATTTTTATGTAAAGAACCCAAATAAGAGGTGGCCTTGTTGCCTCCAACTTTTCATTCCCTTTGAATCTTCTAACACAAAGGCCAGCCAGGTCACAGGGGCTGAGACATTTAAACTCACCTTCCCTTTAGTTGCCAATTTGAAGGGAGGGATTGAATTAGGCTGTGCTTATGGCCAATTAAGATGCCACTGTCCATGAGCGATCAATTTAAAATCAAAAGTGATAACCTAGCTTCTAATATAAATAAAAATCCAATTCTTCTGTAGTTGGATACCCAAATTTAGCATACTGCACATTCATCTCTCTTATCGTTAGTGTTTTGTTCTGCAAAAATAGGTTCAGTATTAAAAATCAAGGCAACTTCTCTGCACACAATTTCCTGGGAAGAGACAGCAAACCTTTGCACCACTCAAATGTCGCAGGTGACTTGTTTTAGTTCAGGATCTTGAAAAAGTCAAACCAACATACCTTTCCCGCTAACAGCCAGTGGTAAGCATGTGCCGCTGGAGCCCGACCAACTTCCCTTGATCACATTTACTGTCTCCTATCCACGGCGACAAAGGGAAAAATGCATTGATCTAGAGTAGTTTATTTCACAACTTATGTGGTGGTCATTTCATGTATAACAAATATCAATATGTTTCTTTGAATATATTCATTCTGCTTTTGAGCTCACAAGCATCCGGGTGAAGAGTAAATGCAGACAGAATAGCAAACATAACAAACCTATTCTTGCAAACAAACACGTTCCGGTGTTCAAGCTGCATGCAAAACTTCATGAAGAAAAAACACTTGTGGTGCTTTGCCAAAAAAAAAAAGCTTTTAAAATAGTTTTTTAACTATTTGTTTATTTTTCTAATCCAACATTAATGTTATTTTTTCATGAAATGTTGCACAAATAGTTCTACATGTTTGTTTCCAAAAGATTTCTTTAAATTTTATTGATATTATTTGAGCTCAAGAGCCAAGTTCATGTCCCATCTTCCTTCTGGCATTTCTTATGCAACAATCAAGTAAAAAAATAGGACGAACCTATAATTAGATCCTTGCCATGCCGAGCTGAGTCGGGCCGAGCAATTACAGAATAGGCATTTCTTCCATATGTTACCATTACATATCTGCAACTGCAGAAGAAGATTTTCTTCTTCATCAATACCCATACATTGGTCCTTGTCAGATCAGAAGGCGAAGGGCAGTGCATCTCACTTCCCCACACTCTGTTCCATCTATGAGAGTGTGATCAACATGGATTGCGTTGCCGGGAAGGGGGAAATAATAGTAGGTGGTGGCTGCGCCGCCGAGGATGAGCAGGGCGTAGCCACCAACGTGCTTGTGGGGGTTGGTGTTGGAGGAGACAGGGGAGGACACAGACGTTGTGGTCGCAGTTGGGGCTGCTGAAGCAAGAATACAGGGGAGGCAGTGAAACGTTGGGGCTCGAACGATTCCGGTGGTGAAATGTTGGGGCTGTGGCTCGTTTCCAGCCCAGTATTTTTTTAAATTAGCAGTGAAATGTATAGACTACAAGAGCAGCCCAAGCCCAATACGAAGCTATCCTTATTTGATGACCTAGACGAGCAGCATGTACCCACTGACCCACGCGATGCATCCATCCCCCCGCCGCCACACACAGCTGTTGCTCACACCTCCCTCCCTCTTACATTCTTTTCTTCTTCCCAACGCATCCATAATCCGTCCCTGCCGCACGCACACAGGCATGCTTTCGTCGCCGAGCGCACACACGCACGCAGATGCTCACACAGTGCCCACCCATGTTCTTCTCTGCTTGTGTTGCGTCCTCACCAACGTCGGCAGGTGCGTGCCCTCCGCCTCAACGCCGCACCGCCACTTGCTCTGGCACGCCCTGGTGGCCGGCGGTGACCACCATCACTCACAGCACATCCACAACATGCACCTCCCTTGTCCATCCACTCACGATCCGCTCAGGCTAAACAGAGCCGGTGCAGAACGAGCCGAGCCACCCATATGCAGCTCGTTGGCATCACCCAGCCGAGCCGAGCTAGCTGCTTCCGAGCGAGCTAACATGGCCGTCTGAATTCGGCTTGGCTCGTGTCCAGTTCTAATCGGCAACATACTTACCCAGGTCGAAGTCAGGGAGACAGGGAAGGGGGTGGTGGAGACGGCGAGGAGGGGTTTGTGGTAGTGGTCGGCAATGGAGCCTGGGGGCGAACGAACGACGGCACCGACCTATCCAGATCCTTCTTTCTTTCCTGAGATGGCGCTAGATGAGGTGGGGTAGAGATGGGCTAAACACTGAATTGGAGTGGCAGGGGGTTATTTGTAAAATTGCCATAGTTTGTCTCAGACGCGTTGGATGCAAATCGGATGGCTGTAAATGAAAGATGGCAGGCACACCATCATTACCAACTCAGATTTTTATAGGAGTAGAGATGACTATATATATATATATATATATATCGGCGATTTAGTAGTGGTAATTATGCAGTTGATTAAGTTTGGGTTGGAGTGTGGAGCCGGGCCTGTGTGACAGGTGAGCCAACTTTGACTTGGTCGGAGTCCATGTGCCGGCGCGGCTGACCGGCGACGCAATCAAGAGAAGAAGAAGAGAAGATTCATTCAGGCTCCTGACGCGAGGCACCGCTCGTTGGTTGGAGTAATCTACGGTGGCAGGCCGTCAAATCTGGAGCTGCCTGCGTGCTCCCGACGGCTTGCAAGCTTTTTGAAAGGCAAACCTTCCGTATCATTTCGAGGCAGGCTGGACTTCGACAAGATTGCGACGCAGTAGTATAATTCTGCTCATTAGGTTCAAGATTAGCCGAACCACCACTGGAATTGCACCAAGTCCGGTACATGGCGCAATTCTGTCCGTTCTAAGGGAACGCATAAGGCCCCGCTTGGATCACCGTTTTCGCTCGTACTCGGCTGTACGGGTCGTTTTGTTTCTAGGCGAAAAATCAGCCTTGACGGGTAATTTACATGTGTAAAATAAAACTTGCATCGCATGTTCAGTCTGACAATAGAACTTTAAAAATACGGTTTTATGGTCACCTAATTTGACTCAATCGTGCAGATACAGTTACAATACATTGATTCTTAACTGAGAAAAATACTTTACTTCTATTCTACACCACCCTTATTTTTCAGGGAAGCCCAACAGCTTCTGCGGGAGTACCAACCGAGCAGCGAGTAAAGTGCAGCGGTTGTAAGAGCATCTCCAACAGCCGCCCAACGCGCGGCGCGCTAAAAAGCAGTTTGCAGTGCGCCCATCGTCTGAAAAAGCACGGCGGGCAACGCTGGCTTCAGCAGCCGCATTAAAATTTAGCGAGCTTACGCATAGCTCCAGCAGCCACGCTAAAATGCAGCGCACGCGTAATTGCAGCAGCCGAACATCGCGTACATATTTTTAAATAAAAACGATACTAAATACAAATTCATAGATAAAAATGATACATAGGTATTTTACATAGTTTCACAGCATAGATAGATAAAACTACGGTCCAACGATATAAAAAACTATTAGATAGTGCAATGCAACTACAATCTACTCCCAGTCGCCATCATCATCATCCTCGCTCGTCTGATCCAAGGTATCGAGCCACATGTCGTCTCAACGAGGATCATTATCCGTAAAGATCAACTGCCCACCAATTTCAACGATATCGCCTTGTGATAACGCCAGGGCCTTCCGCCGACGCCTGTCCAACCGTTCCACGCGGCGCTTTGCCATCTGCTTCGCCCAGTAGGCTTGCTCGTCGGCGGCGTCCTCTGGATGGCGCAGTCGCCACTCCGCCATGGCCCGCTCGTCCTCCTCGGCGATGAGGAGGTGGCGCTGCCGTCGAGCGTGCTCCGCACGGTCCTGGTCCGTGATAAGACGAGGCGGAGGGGCGCCGTCCTGCGCCTGCTGGCGCGTGTGGACGTCCTGGAAGTTCATCTGCGTGCGCGGCCCGTCTAGGCGTCACGCCGCCGTGTCGTATGCGCGGGCGGCCTCGTGCGCAGTCTGGAATGTGCCGAGGCCGAGCCGAACGTCGCCGGATCGGATCTCGGCGTAGTACGAGCCGTTGGGACGCTGGCGGACGCCGCGGTAGCCCGACGCTTCTCGGCGGCGCGGCGGCATGGTGGCGCGTCGGTGGCGGGGCGTTGGAGCGGCGAGGAAGCAACGAGGAAGTGGGGAAGACGCGCGTGACGGCAGAAGAGGAAGAGAGAGTGTGGAATAGCCGTGTGGCGAGCGCCGCAATTTAAAGGCGCCGGAAGCGGTACGCCAAAAATAGCGCGCGAGCCGCCGCCTTTTCTCGCGCGCGCGCAAACTATTCCCCCGCGCTAGTTTCCCGCCACCGCTAGAGCGTGCAAAAATGTCCCCCGCACGCTAAAAACTCAGTTCACCGCGCACGCGCCTTTTGACGCGGCTGTTAGAGATGCTCTAAGTAAGGCTTGTCGTGTACTAAAAAGAGTGATCATCTTTTCTTCCCTTCTAGTGACACTGAGGGAGCAGCATGCATACGCATAGTTACCCTCCGCAACGATCACTTCTCTAGCGGAAACACTCCCAACGCGCCTTAGCACTGCAACGTGTCGTACATTAGGCGCACCTCGCGTGAGTATGATTTTTCCCGTTTCTAGAGGCGTTTTTGGGTTTTATTTGTTTTATTTTGAGGGTGCTTGATACGTTTTAGTTTCATGACTAAAAGTAGTGGGACTAAAACTTGCTAGCCTCACCTATGCTTGAATCCAAATACTAAAAAAACTAAAATCAAGTTATTGAGCATTTATTATTCTTCAAACCCTTCAATCCAGAACTCGCATGTGTTAAAGGAGAGGCATTAAATGAGGAGAGGAGAGGGCTAATACATATTTTAGTAGGTTTCCTATGACTAAAAAATTTTAGGCTCAAGACTAGTCCTAGCCTCTCTTTAGTCAGGAGTGCTTGAAACTTTAGCCTCTAAAAGAGACTATTTTTAGTCAGACTAAAAATAGTCCCTTGGATTCAAGCACCCTCTTTGGCTTTTCGACTCATATGTTTATCTTGATTTCTTAGGTTTTGGCTAAATTTTTGGTTCTTTTCCAAGAAGATCGTTTTTCCAAGAAAAGCACACCATTTGCTTTTGCGAGAAGTATAACATGTGTTTTCGTGAAAGCACAGTTGTACTTCCGCGAGAAGCACATCTGCTTCCGCGAGAAAGCATAATTCATGTTTCCAAAAAAAAGCGCAATTATACTTCTTGAAAAGTGAAAAAAATACAGTTGTGCTTCTCCAAAGAAAAGAAAAGCACAACCGCAGGCTTCTATGAAAAGCGCAACTGATCTTTTGGGTTTTTAACTTTTTCCTTTTGGTTTTCTTTTCTTTTGTTTTTTATTGCCAGTTTTTTCCGGGTTTTTCATATTTGTTTTTTTTTTGTTTTTCCCAACTTCTAGTTTCTTCGAGATTTTTTTCATGAAAAAAATTTGTCTAAACATATGAACATGTGATGTGGTTTCAAAGATTTTGACACAATAATCTAATGATGAAAATGGCTCGACACTTGAATGCACGACTTAAGAGATAAACCGTCTTAAAAACCGAATCCGTGAAAAAGAGGAAAATTTTCAGGTTACGACAATTGACGCACATGCAATACGTCATTTGCTAGCACCAGAGAAGGTGGAAAGTGACCGTTGCAAGGGTATCCCTTAACTAGTGATTTCGTAGTTCTCCGAAAACATTAGTCAAAGGGTATCTCTTGGATAGGTCACTCCCACTTCCCATCATGATGACAAGTGGCGCATTGTTTTTGCGACATTTGTCGCATCCTAAGAGCTTTGTTTTCAGATTAAAAACATTTTGTCTTTTGAACCATGTTCAAATCACCATTTTCACCATTGCGTTTCTCATGACAAGATCTTCAAAACTGGATCACATGTTAATAGGTATGGATGAACTTCTTTTAAGAAAATCAGAAATAAGAAAATAAGAAAAGAAAAACAATAACCAAAAGCACAACTCTGATTTTTCTTCTTCTGAAGTAGAGTTGTGTTTTTCACTTTTTGGGAAGCACATAGCAGTGCTTTACCAGAAGCATAACTGTGATTTTCACTTTACGGGAAGTAGAGTTGTGCCTCCCGATAGGCACATGTGTGCTTTCACCGGAAGCACAACTGTGTTTTTCACAGCTTTTTTTTGTGGGGTTTTTTTCACTTCTTTTTGTGAAGCACGACTGTGTTTGTCGCATGGTGGGTTTCACGAGAGAATATAAAAAAGAACATCACAAAAACCTAGAAAAATAAAGCAAAGTCCAAAACCGAAAAAACCGCAAGAAAAACGAGCAAAAAAGACGTATTCGAGAGGGTGCACTCAATGCGCGGCATGTGGCGGTAGTCGAGCGCCCTCAAAAGTGTCTGTTAGGACCACCTGACACATGTGATAAGCAATCCAAACAATTAAAAAAAATTATCCGCTGGGTTGGCCCCCCGAATAGGTACCCAGTAAATAGTTGCCCCTAGTTCCTCTCGTTATATAAACCTACTCACCGAAAGAGCTATATATATTGCTCTTTGCAAGCGCTAGTAGCATGGCCTACGTGTGTTTCCATCAGTTTCGAAGAGTGGTTTTGGGATAATTCTATTATTCGGCTTGGATTGGTTTTAGAAACTTTTGTGCATTTTCGATGATCAGGTAGACAGTGGTATCCCAACCCAATAGGGTTCAAGTCCCGATGCTTGCATTTATCCTGGATTTATTTCAGGATTTTTGGTGATGCACGTTTAGTGGGAGAAGACGTTCCGGCTTAGTCTCGAAAGTGCTCATAGGTATAGGGTGTGTGTGTGTGTTCATAGGGGTGAGCGTATTCACGTATATATGAGTGCTCGTGTTTGTACCGTGTTCAAAAAAACATGTATGAAGTGTTAGAACACTTTCCCATTTTGCCTATGTGTTTTGATCACTATTTTTTCCTCATCTTTTGTGCATTCTTTCCTTTTGCCTATGTATTTTGATCACTATTTTTTCCTTTTTTTCCTTTTTTTATTTTTTAATACAATGAGCTTTTGTCACATACAAGGTAGACATTTTTTAGATACACTTTGAATATTTTTCAAATGCACATTCAACATTTTTTTAATACACGATGCACATTTCTTAACTCGTATTGAACATTTTTCACAAATGCCATGAACATTGTTTTGGAACATAAAAACATGTGTGAAGTGTTGGAACATATTTTAATTGCCACACATATTTTTTAATGGTACAAAAACATTTTTCAAGTTTACACGAGCATTATTTATGTTGTATATTTTTTTAGATTTCATGAACATACTTTTGAAATGCGTAAACGTTTTTTGTTGGCAATTACGCAAACATTTTTATATTGTATATTTTTAAATGACACTAACATATTTTGAAATGTGAATATTTTTTTCGATCATACAAAACATTTTTATGAAATTACGTGAACATTTTTCACACTATAAAAATTTAAAAAAAATGAAATTAATATATTTTTGAAATGCGTGAACATCTTCTAAATGTTATGAACATTTTTTAATAGATGGTACTATTGATCCATAGTTTTTATTTTTTCTCATATAATGTATGGCCTCTTGCTTCATGTCCCACTTTAGGCCTGGGCGTTAGGCGGTCGCCCCTCTCGCCTAGGCCCAGAGACGGCCTTGGATTCACTCAGTCATATATCATTAATTATTCAACGTCAAGCACCGATGCTTAATGAATAGGCTTACAATGAAGAAATGACCCTAGTAAGTGTCATACATGTAGAACGAACACATGACAATTCCGAAAGTTTTTTATGGCAAATTTAGTGACGCAAAGATCGTAAATTTAGTTGTCAAGCATGGCAATTTTCTTTTTAAATGGCAATTTTCAGTTTTTTTGGGTTTATTTTTCTTTCGGGTGGTAACAGTTGTAAAAAATGTCAGGACCAAAATGCTTCATGTCACAGGTATGACAGTTATCATTTTGATAAGAAAACGGTGATTCAGAAACATTTGTCTCTGATCATTATTGCACCACGTGATTCAACTCCTACTTCTCACTAAGAGCAGCCGTTCGGTGCATTACCCAGCCCATATGTAACACATTTTTTTTTTGATAAAGGATGTTTTTCTATTCATAATATAGCATCAAGGGATACAATCATAATGAGTACAACACCCGTTAAGATGCACACATCCAACACTAACACATACAAATAATCACATCTGCTTGGAGCAAAGTCATACACGACCAAAGCTATGCCAGACGGAGTGATAAAAAGAAAAATTCCCGAAGTGATTCGACAATATACGGTGGTGACCATCGGCACCCATCATCTATTGACAACACAAGGAATACGAGAAATGTTCTTCAAAAGCGACGCCTCCAGGAAGGGAACGACACACAAGCGCCGCCGTCGCCGGGTCCAACCACCAAAGGTCAAACCATGGGTTTTCACCTTGAAGATCAAGTCCGAGCAAACTTCAAACAATGCCTTCATCAGGGTAACGACGCAAAGAACGCCGCCATTGTCAGGTACAACCAACTAGGGTCGAACCTAGGGTTTTCACCCTGGAGCTCGAGACCGGGTACTCGAGAAGTACTACCCAATCAAAGTCATCCTTTGTTGTCTCCTCCACTTTCCACAATCCCTGCAACAGCATACATGCAAGAGTCGCTCACCATGACGAAGCCTTTAACGGGGAAATGACATCAGCATCACCAAAATCATGAGATTCTCTGGCGGCGCCGCATCATCCTCACAAGTGGCAGCTGATGGTTGATCTGCATCAGACGACACCACCATGTGATGTCACTAACTCCACCGTCCTCTCCTGTGGCAGCATGACCGCGAACGATCCAACGCCGAAGTGATGCGACGCTCCAGGCCACAATCAACAACAGCTTCGTGCCGCCGGTTGCAGATCTGACTGATCCAGGCGAACATTATTGTTTTCGCTAGATCGATGGTCGAACCGCATTACCCGACCAGCCACCGTCGTCCTGCAGATGCCAGAATCAGAGGCCACTCAGCCTTGCGCCCAAGCCCGATTGAAGACCATCATGACCGCCGCCTTCCTGCGGCCGTATGGTCGATGGCCCATGGCTGCTGCGGATTGACTTGGTTGCTTGGTGCACCCACATCTCGCTGAACTGGACGTCTTCAGGAAAATCCGAGGCAACCGCCCAAGCATGAACCAGTGTTGCCGCTGCAATGTCCGCCTTCAGAGCATCTGGTCACCTCACACGCATCATCAAACGCCATGGGAACGGAGCGCCGCCGCCGCCGTCGGCAGGAAAAATGGATCGAGGGTGGCCGCCCGTGTCGCACTAGTCGCACCACATGCAACAACTAATTAGCATGGGACTAACTTAATTAATACAGATCGCTATTAGTCTCGTACCCGTTTGCCTATGCTCTTATGAGTTCAAGGCGACTACTGTTTCTCGCCTCGTGCCGATGGCGTCGCAAGTTTACCTCTTCTTCTATGGCCCTAGGCCATGGATGCACGGTAGATCTTGGCCCTTGCCGGTGGGAGGGCTCCTCCCTCAATTTTAGATGTCGTTTCTGTCTGTCTAGGGTTTGTGTCCTGTTCAGAAAGACGAGGTGGCGGCGACTCCCTAAAGATGGAATAAGTTTCTCTCTGCCTAGCCTCTGTTTCGGCGTTGTGATTGCGTCGTTGGATGGCATGTGAAGGCATGTCTCTAGGGGATCTCGCAGGATTCGGTTAATGGTTGTCTTTGGTAGAAAGCTTTGGAAGGTTGAAAATCCCGGTTGGTATCTCTCCAGTGAATGAATTCAGACTAAGATTCAACGTGTCCAGGCTTGTTAAATAAGAAAATGTACTTGGGATAGATCCCCTGAGATTGTTCATTTGAAGGTTCAGAACTACCATCTTGTCAAGGGTGCTGATTGCATCAGGCACTTGACCCTGAAAATTATTAGATGCCAGATTCAGCAAGGACTGGTTCCTGCATTTTCCAAGCTCTGATGATATATTTCCCATCAAGTGATTATTCTCCAACTCAAGATAAGCCAAGGCCAAGACATCACCGATAGTGTCCGGGATGGTCCCATTGAGCTTGTTACCACCAAGCCTCAAGCGGTAGAGGTTTGAAGACAAGTTCCTGGGAATGGGTCCTTGAAGGTAATTGCTGGAGAGATCTGTTGGTTTGATCTGACGGCTTAAACAGGTCAGTTGGATCTATTAGTCTAACAGGAAAAAATGAAGGGATAACGATAAGTGAAGGGGTCCACGTACCAACGTACGTGAGCCTCGATCAGAATTAACGCGCCCTGATTGGGGGCGCCCAAAAACCAACTCGGGTTTTGGGTCCCCTGTCGCCAGCGCCATATTAAAAGGATACGGGGGAGAGCTGGCCACCTGCGAGATCACAATTCACGTAAGGTTTACTCTCCTCCTGATATTCTCACCCCATCCGATCAGGGGAGTGCTGCAGCGACGGGAAGACCTAAGCCAGCCGCCGCCGCCGCTGTCCCTGGGCAGTGCCGGTGGCGCCCTGAAGGAATTAGGACGTCGATGAGAACCTCTACCTTGACTACATCACCCCTGCATCAAGCCTGTGCCAAGTAGGCAATCATGTCCACTGCCGTGACATGTAATGATCCCCTAAACCCTTCTCTGTTCATGCTTTTAAGGTGATCTAGATGCAATCAGTTCCTGCTAAGGGCATCCCAGAGATGCACAATTATTCCAACAATGGTATCAGACGCCAATTTTGATTGCTTTTAGATCCCTATATCATGATCAGTAAATCAATCTCAAGTTTAGGCCCTCAGTAGACCAAGTTTGATTGCTACTGTTTTTGATGTTGATGCCAATTGCCCACTGTTGATGATGTTTCAGTTCCAATTTGCTACGGATCAGTACTACCATCTATGTTCATAAATTTTAATTAATCTAAGTTAAGATCTAATGCTCACCTTCATGTTAAGTTGATTAAAATTGATCATGCTTAAGTTTTGTTTCCGTATGCACTAGCAAAATAGAAGGCAGAGGGATCAACAGTAGCAAACCCCCCATGTTGAAGAACCCTAGAATTTATCCCCAATTCGAAAGAACCATAATTCTGAAATTAGGACTGTTTTCACCTCCAAATCAAGCACTGATGTACACGAATTGGAAAAGAATGAGGAGAATCCTCACCTAACGCGCCGCGTACTTGCCTCTTCCCTTCGGGGCCCACGCAACGCCCACCGTTGCGCGAGGGCGAAGACGCCGCGACGCCGCCGTCCTCGGGGCGACGCGTGGAACGCAGTTGAGCCGCCGCCGCTTCCGCTCGAATGCACGCGCCCTTGTCTTGGCCGACACCGAGCAAGTCACTGTCGCTCTTCATGCCGCGGTGGCTGGCGTCCCTTCTCCCTCCTTGATGCACCATGTGCACGGACGCCGGGGCAACGTTCGATGGAGGAGCGCGCAGGATTCATCCTGCTGCACGCTCCTCCGGCGAGCGCAGCTGCCGCGCCGCCATGGCCGCTGCGCCTCGAGCCGCTGTGGTGCCGCCGCTCTCTTCACGAACGTGAGATGCGGGGGGGTCGGGGGAACTAGAATAGGGTTCTGGATCGAGCGGCTGTTTTGTTCCGATCAGGAGCGATACGGACCATACGATTCAATCGAACGACTGTAAGTGACGCATGGCTCCCAGCCGAGCCGTTGGGTGTTTAACGGGCCATATCCGGCCGTGGGCTGTGACCCAGGTTGCTATAGCACAATGAAAAGTTTTTTAACGTGTTTTGCTGCCGGGCTGGCCCACCCTTTTTACGTGTAGCCGTGAAAATTTTGGGCCAAATATCATTGTCACGATTTTCTGCCTTTTTTCCAATGCGTTTAAATTAATAATAATTATGTTCTGTGATACGTCTCCGTCATATCTACTTTTCCAAACACTTTTGCCTTTGTTTTGGACTCTAACTTGCATGATTTGAATGGAACTAACCCGGACTGACACTGTTTTCAGCAGAATTGCCATGGTGTTATTTTTGTGCAGAAATAAAAGTTCTCGGAATGACCTGAAAATCAATGGAGATAATTTTTGGAATATATAAAAAATACTGGAAAAAGAATCCACGTCAGGGGCCCACACCCTGTCCACGAGGGCGGGGGGCGCCCCTACCTCGTGGGCCCACTGACACTCCACCGACCTCAACTCCAACTCCATATATTCGTATTAGGGGAGAAAAAAAATCAGAGAGAAGGATTCATCGCGTTTTACGATACGGAGCCACCGCCAAGTCCTAAACTCTCTCGGGAGGGCTGATTTGGAGTCCATTCGAGGATCCGGAGAGGGGAATCCGTCGCCATCGCCATCATCAACCTTTCTCCATCACCAAATTCATGATGCTCACCGCCGTGCGTGAGTAATTCCATCATAGGCTTGCTGGACGGTGATGAGTTGGATGAGATTTATCATGTAATCGAGTTAGTTTTGTTAGGGTTTGATCCCTAGTATCCACTATGTTCTGAGATTGATGTTGCTATGACTTTGCTATGCTTAATGCTTGTCACTAGGGCCCGAATGCCATGATTTCAGATCTGAACCTATTATGTTTTCATGAATATATGTGAGTTCTTGATCCTATCTTGCAAGTCTATAGTCACCTATTATGTGTTATGATCCGTTAACCCCGAAGTGACAATAACCGGGATACTTACCAGTGATGACCATAGTTTGAGGAGTTCCTGTATTCACTATGTGTTAATGCTTTGGTCTGGTACTCTATTAAAAGGAGGCCTTAATATCCCTTAGTTTTCAATAGGACCCCGCTGCCACGGGAGGGTAGGACAAAAGATGTCATGCAAGTTCTTTTTCATAAGCACGTATGACTATATTCAGAATGCATGCCCACATTACATTGATGAACTGGAGCTAGATCTGTGTCACCCTATGTTATAACTGTTGCATGATCGATCGCATCCGACATAATTCTCCATCACCGATCCAATGCCTATGAGCTTGTCATATATTGTTCTTCGCTTATTTACTTTTCCGTTGCTACTGTTACAATCACTATAAGCCCAAAAAAATTACTTTTGCTACTGTTACCACTACTATCATATTACTTTGCTACTAAACACTTTCCTGTAGATATTAAGTTTTCAGGTGTGGTTGAATTGACAACTCAGCTGCTAATACTTGAGAACATTCTTTGGACCCTCTTGTGTCGAATCAATAAATTTGGGTTGAATACTCTACCCTCGAAAACTGTTGTGATCCCCTATACTTGTGGATTATCATTCTGCACTGTTTAAAACAGAAAATGCCTGCAAATATAATGAACACATTATTATTCTGGGTAAAATTGAACCAACGAGATATTTTATTCAGGATTTATTATGTGTTTTTGCATGATGAACTTTTTTTAGACATCAAATAATGATAATGTTTTTTATGTTGATGTTTAAATTGAGAATGCAATGACTCTAATTTTAATTCGGACCAACGTTGTTTTATTATTATGAGTCATCCCCTATGATATTTTAATTCCATGTTTTTTCTGCCCAATGGTGTTTTGACATGGAGTTGAAATTAAATACTTGGCCTGTTTGTTTATTTACCAACGTAAATTTATAATCATGCAAGTTTACTTATGAATTTTTATGATGATTTCAGCTTCTGCTCCATTCCGGTCCAACACGATCGAACCACTTACGGGGAGTTGTTGAAAATATGCCCTAGAAGCAATAATAAAATGGTTGTTATTATATTTCCTTGTTCATGATAATTGTCTATTGTTCATGATATAATTGTGTTATCCGGAAATAGTAATACATGTGTGAATACATAGACCACAACATGTCCCTAGTGAGCCTCTAGTTGACTAGCTCGTTGATCAATAGATGGTTATGGTTTCCTGACCATGGACATTGGATGTCTTTGATAACGGGATCACATCATTAGGATAATGATGTGATGGACAAGACCCAATCCTAAGCATAGCACAAGATCATGTAGTTCGTCTGCTAAAGCTTTTCTAATGTCAAGTATCATTTCCTTAGACCATGAGATTGTGCAACTCCCGGATGCCGTAGGAATACTTTGGGTGTGCCAAACGTCACAACGTAACTGGGTGGCTATAAAGGCACACTATGGGTATCTCCGAAAGTGTCTGTTGAGTTGGCACGAATTGAGACTGGGATTTGTCACTCCGTGTGACGGAGAGGTATCTTTGGGCCCACTCGGTAAGACATCATCATAATGAGCTCAATGTGATCAAGGAGTTGATCACGGGATGATGTGTTACGGAGCGAGTAAAGAGACTTGCCGGTAACGAGATTGAACAAGGTATAGGGATACCGACGATCGAATCTCGGGCAAGTATCATACCGGTAGACAAAGGGAATTGTATACGGGATAGATTGAATCCTTGACGTCGTGGTTCATCCGATGAGATCATCGTGGAACATGTGGGAGCCAACATGGGTATCTAGATCCCGCTGTTGGTTATTGGCCGGAGAGATGTCTCGGTCATGTCTGCATAGTTCCCGAACCCGTAGGGTCTACACACTTAAGGTTCGATGATGCTAGGGTTATAGGGAATAGATGTACGTGGTTACCGAATGTTGTTCGGAGTCCTGGATGAGACCCCGGATGTCACGAGGAGTTCCGGAATGGTCCGGAGGTAAAGATTTATATATGGGAAGTCCAGTTTCAGTCACCGGAAAGGTTTCAGGGTTTATCGGTATTGTACCGGGACCACCGAAGGGGTTCCGGGGGTCCACCGGGAGGATCCACCTGCCTTGAAAGACCTAATGGGCTGTAGTTGGGTGGGAACTAGCCCCTTAGTGGGATGGTGCGCCCCCAAGGGCCCAAGGCGCCTAGGGTTGGAAACCCTAAGGGGGCCGCTGCCCCCCCGAGGGGCCGCCGCCCCCCTCTAGATGGATCTAGGGGGCCGGCCCCCTCTCCCCTTCCCCCTATAAATAGTGGGGGTGGGAGGGCAACCGCACCCCTTCTCCTGGCGCAACCCTTCCCCCTTCCTACACCTTCTCCTCCTCCGTAGCGCTTAGCGAAGCTCTGCCGGAGAACCACGAGCTCCACCGCCACCACGTCGTCGTGCTGCCGGAGCTCTCCCTCAACTTCTCCTCCCCCCTTGCTGGATCAAGAAGGAGGAGACGTCCCTGGGCTGTATGTGTGTTGAACGCGGAGGCGCCGTCGTTCGGTGCTTAGATCGGAATCAACCGCGATCTGAATCACTACGAGTACGACTCCTTCATCCGCGTTCTTGTAACGCTTCCGCATCACGATCTTCAAAGGTATGAAGATTCACTCCCCTCTCGTTGCTAGTAAACTCCATAGATTGATATTGGTGATGCGTAGAAATTTTTTAATTTCTGCAACGATCCCCAACAGTGGCATCATGAGCTAGGTCTATGCGTAGTTTCTATGCACGAGTAGAACACAAGTTGTTGTGGGCGTCGATTTTGTCAATTTACTTGCCGTTAATAGTCTTATCTTGATTCGGCGGCATCATGGGATGAAGCGGCCCGGACCGACCTTACACGTACTCTTACGTGAGACTGGTTCCATGCTACCTCTTGAGCATTGCGTTGGATTTCCCTGAAGAGGAAAGGATGATGCAGCAAAGTAGCGTAAGTATTTCCCTCAGTTTTTGAGAACCAAGGTATCAATCCAGTAGGAGGTTGCGCGTGCGTCCCCTAGTACCTGCACAAAGCAAATAACTCCTCGCAACCAACGTGATAAGGGGTTGTTAATCCCTTCACGGTCACTTATGAGAGCGAGATCTGATAGATATGATAAGATAATATTTTTGGTATTTTTATGGTAAAGATGCAAAGTAAAATAAAGGCAAAGTAAATAACTAAGTATGGGAAGATTTATATGATGAAGATAGACCCCGGGGCCATAGGTTTCACTAGTGGCTTCTCTCAAGAGCATAAGTATTTTATGGTGGGTGAGCGAATTACTGTTGAGCAATTGACAGAATTGAGCATAGTTATGAGAATATCTAGGTATGATCATGTATATAGGCATCACGCCCGAGACAAGTAGACTGACTCCTGCCTGCATCTACTACTATTACTCCACTCATCGATCACTATCCAGCATGCATCTAGAGTATTAAGTTCATTGAAACAGAGTAACACCTTAAGCAAGATGACATGATGTAGATGGATAAATTCATGCAATATGATAAAAACCCCATCTTGTTATCCTCGATGGAAACAATACAATACGTGACTTGCTGCCCCTACTGTCACTGGGAAAGGACACCGCAAGATTGAACCCAAAGCTAAGCACTTCTCCCATGGCAAGAAAGATCAATCTAGTAGGCCAAACCAAACTGATAATTCAAAGAGACTTGCAAAGATAACCAATCATACATAAAAGAATTCAGAGAAGATTCAAATATTGTTCATAGATAAACTTGATCATAAACCCACAATTCATCTCAACAAACACACCGCAAAAAGAAGATTACATCGAATAGATCTCCACAAGAGAGGGGGAGAACATTGTATTGAGATCCAAAAAGAGAGAAGAAGCCATCTAGCTAATAACTATGGACCCGAAGGTCTGAGGTAAACTACTCACACTTCATCAGAGAGGCTATGGTGTTGATGTAGAAGCCCTCCGTGATGGATACCCCCTCCGGCGGAGCTCCGGAACAGGCCCCAAGATGGGATCTCGTGGATACAGAAAGTTGCGGCGGTGGAATTAGGGTTTTGGCCCCGTATCTGATTGTTTGGGGGTATGTAGGTATATATAGGAGGAAGGAGTACGTCGATGGAGCAACAGGGGGGCCACAAGGGTGGAGGGCGCCCCGGGGGGTAGGCGCGCCCCCTACCTCGTGGCTCCCTCCTTTGTTTCTTGACATGGGTCCAAGTCTCTTGGATCATGTTCAGTGAGAAAATCACGTTCCCGAAGGTTTCATTCCGTTTGGACTCCGTTTGATATTCCTTTCCTTCGAATCCCTAAAATAGGCAAAAACAACAATTCTGGGCTGGGCCTCCGGTTAATAGGTTAGTCCCAAAAATAATATAAAAGTGGAAAATAAAGCCCAATAATGTCCAAAATAGTAGATAATATAGCATGGAGAAATCAAAAATTATAGATACGTTGGAGGCGTATCAAGCATCCCCAAGCTTAATTCCTGCTCGTCCTTGAGTAGGTAAATGATAAAAACAAAATTTTTGATGCGGAGTGCTACTATGCATAATTTCAATGTAATTCTTCTTAATTGTGACATTAATATTCAGATCCGAAAGATTCAAGATAAAATTTCATATTGACATAAAAATAATAATACTTCAAGCATACTAACTAAGCAATTATGTCTTCTCAAAATAACATGGCCAAAGAAAGTTCATCCCTACAAAATCATATAGTTTAGTCATGCTCCATTTTCTTCGCACAAGAATACTCTCATCATGCACAACCCCGATGACAAGCCAAGCAATTGTTTCATACTTTAGCAATCTCAAACCTATAAACTTTCACGCAATATATGAGCGCGAGCCATGGACATAGCACTATGGGTGGAATAGAATATGATGATGGGGGTTATGTGGAGAAGACAAAAGGGAGAAAGTCTCACATCAATGAGGCTAATCAATGGGCTATGGAGATGCCCATCGATTGATGTTAATGCAAGGATTAGGGATTTCCATGCAACAGATGCACTAGAGCTATAAATGTATGAAAGCTCAACACAAGAAACTAAGTGGGTGTGCATCCAACTTGCTTGCTCACGAAAACCTAGGGCACTTGAGGAGGCCCATTGTTGGAATATACAATCCAAGTTCTATAATTAAAATTCCCACCAGTATATGAAAGTGACAAAACAAAAGACTCTCTATCATGAAGATTATGGTGCTACTTTGAAGCACAAGTGTAGCAAAGAATAGTAGCATTGTCCCTTCTCTCTTTTTCTCTCATTTTTTTATTTGGGCCTTCTCTTTTTTATGGCCTTTCTCTTTTTTTATATTCCTCACTTGAGACAATGCTCTAGAAAATGATGATCATCACACTTCTATTTATTTACAACTCAATGATTACAACTCGATACTAGAACAAAAGATGACTCTATATGAATGCCTCCGGCGGTGTACCGGGATATGCAATGAATCAAGAGTGACATGTATGAAAATTATGAATGGTGGATTTGCCACAAATACTATGTCAACTACATGATCATGTTAAGCAATATGACAATGATGAATGTGTCATGATAAAAGGAATGGTGGAAAGTTGCATGGCAATATATCTCGGAATGGCTATGGAAATGACATAATAGGTAGGTATGGTGGCTGTTTTGAGGAAGATATAAGGAGGTTTATGTGTGAAAGAGCGTATCATATCACGGGGTTTGGATGCACCGGCGAAGTTTGCACCAACTCTCAATGTGAGAAAGGGCAATGCACGGTACCGAAGAGGCTAGCAATGATGGAAGGGTGAGAGTGCGTATAATCCATGGACTCAACATTAGTCATAAAGAACTCACATAGTTATTGCAAAAATCTACAAGTCATCAAAAACCAAAGCACTACGCGCATGCTCCTAGGGGGATAGATTGGTAGGAAAAGACCATTGCTCGTCCCCGACCGCCACTCATAAGGAGGACAATCAAATAACACCTCATGTTTCAAATTTGTTACATAACGTTTACCATACGTGCATGCTACGGGACTTGCAAACTTCAACACAAGCACTTCTCAAATTCACAACTACTCAACTAGCACGACTTTGATACTATTACCTCCATATCTCAAACAATCATCAAGCATCAAACTTCTCTTAGTATTTAAAACACTCATAGGAAATTTTTACTAATCTTGAATACCTAGCATATTAGGATTATTTAAGAAAATTACCATGCTATTTAAGACTCTCAAAATAATCTAAGTGAAGCATGAGAGATCAATAGTTTCTATGAAACAAATCCACCACTGTGCTCTAAAAGATATAAGTGAAGTACTAGAGCAAAACTATATAACTCAAAAGATATAAGCGAAGCACATAGAGTATTCTAACAAATTCCAAATCATGTATGGCTCTCTCAAAAGGTGTGTACAGCAAGGATTATTGTGGTAAACTAAAAAGCAAAGACCCGAATCATACAAGAGGCTCCAAGCAAAACACATATCATGTGGTGAATAAAAATATAGCTCCAAGTAAAGTTACTGATAAAAGTAGACGAAAGAGGGGATGCCTTCCGGGGCATCCCCTGTTGGGGAACGTAGCAGAAATTCAAAATTTTCCTACGTATCACCAAGATCTATCTATGGAGAGACTAGCAACGAGGGGAAGGAGAGTGCATCTACATACCCTTGTAGATCGCTAAGCGGAAGCGTTCAAGTGAACGGGGTTGATGGAGTCGTACTCGTCGTGATTCAGATCACCGATGATCCTAGTGCCGAACGGACAGCACCTCCGCGTTCAACACACGTACAGCCCAGTGACGTCTCCCATGCCTTGATCCAGCAAGGAGAGAGGGAGAGGTTGAGGAAGACTCCATCCAGCAGCAGCACAATGGCGTGGTGGTGATGGAGGAGCGTGGCAATCCTGCAGGGCTTCGCCAAGCACCACGGTAGAGGAGAAGAACTTGGGAGAGAGGGAGGGCTGCACCAAAGGCATAATGGGTGTCTCAAGAGGCCCTCCTACCCTCACTATATATAGGGATCCCAAGGGGGGGGGTGCGCCAGCCCTAGGAGATCCAATCTCCTAGGGGGCGGCGGCCAGAGGAGGTTTCCCTCCCCCCCAAGGCACCTAGGAGGTGCCTTCCCTCCTTGGGACTCTTCCTTAGGGTTCCCCTTTCACCCTAGGCGCATGGGCCCTAGGGGAAGTGGCACCCCAGCCCACTTTGGGCTGGATCCCTTCTCTCTTCAGCCCATGGGACCCTCCAGGATAGGTGGCCCCACCCGGTGGGCCCCCGGGACCCTTCCGGTGGTCCCGGTACAATACCGATGACCCCGAAACTTGTCCCGATGGGCCGAAACAGGACTTCCTATATATAAATCTTTACCTCCGGACCATTCCGGAACTCCTCGTGACGTCCGGGATCTCATCCGGGACTCCGAACAACATTCGGTAACCACATACAAGCTTCCTTTATAACCCTAGCGTCATCGAACCTTAAGTGTGTAGACCCTACGGGTTCGGGAGACATGCAGACATGACCGAGACGTTCTCCGGTCAATAACCAACAGCGGGATCTGGATACCCATGTTGGCTCCCACATGTTCCACGATGATCTCATCGGATGAACCACGATGTCAAGGACTTAATCAATCCCGTATACAATTCCCTTTGTCTAGCGGTATTGTACTTGCCCAAGATTCGATCGTCGGTATCCCTATACCTTGTTCAATCTCGTTACCGGCAAGTCTCTTTACTCGTTCCGTAACACATCATCCCGTGATCAACTCCTTGGTCACATTTGCACATATGATGATGTCCTACCGAGTGGGCCCAGAGATACCTCTCCGCTACACGGAGTGACAAATCCCAGTCTCGATTCGTGCCAACCCAACAGACACTTTCGGAGATACCTGTATGCACCTTTATAGTCACCCAGTTACGTTGTGACGTTTGATACACCCAAAGCATTCCTACGGTATCCGGGAGTTGCACAATCTCATGGTCTAAGGAAATGATACTTGACATTAGAAAAGCTTTAGCATATGAACTACACGATTAGTGCTATGCTTAGGATTGGGTCTTGTCCATCACATCATTCTTCTAATGATGTGATCCCGTTATCAATGACATCCAATGTCCATGGTCAGGAAACCGTAACCATCTATTGATCAACGAGCTAGTCAACTAGAGGCTTACTAGGGACATGGTGTTGTCTATGTATCCACACATGTATCTGAGTTTCCTATCAATACATTAGCATGGATAATAAACGATTATTATGAACAAGGAAATATAATAATAACAATTTATTATTGCCTCTAGGGCATATTTCCAACAGTCTCCCACTTGCACTAGAGTCAATAATCTAGTTCACATCGCCATGTGATTAACACTCACAGGTCACATCGCCATGTGACTAACACCCAAGAGTTTACTAGAGTCAGTAGTCTAGTTCACATCACTATGTGATTAACACTCAATGAGTTTTAGGTTTGATCATGTTGCTTGTGAGAGAGGTTTTAGTCAACGGGTCTGAACCTTTCAGATCCGTGTGTGCTTTACAAATCTCTATGTCATCTCCTAGATGTAGCTACCACTCTATTTGGAGCTATTCCAAATAACTGTTCTACTTGGAGCTATTCTAAATTGTTGCTCCATTATACGTATCCGGTATCTCTACTCAGAGCTATCCGGATAGGTGTTAAGCTTGCATCGACGTAACCCTTTTACGACGAACTCTTTTACCACCTCCATAATCGAGAAAAATTCCTTAGTCCACTAGTTACTAAGGATAACTTTGACCGCTGTCCTGTGATCCATTCTTGGATCACTCTTGTACCTCTTGACTGACTCATGGCAAGGCACACTTCAGGTGCGGTACACAGCATAGCATACTGTAGAGCCTACGTCTTAAGCATAGGGGACGACCTTCATCCTTTCTCCCTATTTTGCCGTGGTCGAGCTTTAAGTCTTAACTTCATACCTTACCACTCAGGCAAGAACTCCTTCTTTGACTGATCCATCTTGAACACCTTCAAGATCATGTCAAGGTATGTGCTCATTTGAAAGTACCATTAAGCGTTTTGATCTATCCTTATAGATCTTGATGCTCAATGTTCAAGTAGCTTAATCCAGGCTTTCCATTGAAAAACACTTTCCAAATAACCCTATATGCTTTCTAGAAATTCTATGTCATTTCTGATCAACAATATGTCAACAACATATATTTATCAGAAATTCTATAGTGCTCCCACTCACTTCTTTGGAAATACAAGTTTCTCACAAACTTTGTGTACACCCAAAATCTTTGCTCATCACATCAAAGCATACATTCCAACTCCGAGATGCTTACTCCAGTCCTTAGAAGGATTGTTGGAGCTTTGCATACTTATTAGCATCTTTCAGGATTGACAAAATCCTTCCGGTTGTATCACATACAACCTTTCCTTAATAAAATCGTCGAGGAAACAATGTTTTGACATCCTATCTGCAAGATTTCATAAATAATGCAGTAATCGCTAATATAATTCCAACAGACTCTTAGCATCGCTACGAGTGAGAAAAGTCTCATCATAGTCAACTCCTTGAACTTGTCAGAAAACTTAACGACAAGTCGAGCTTTCTTAATGGTGACATATACCATCATTGTCCGTCTTCCTTTTAAAATCCATCTGTACCCAACAGCCTTACGACCATCAAGTAGTTCTTCCAAAGTCTACACTTTGTTTTCATATATGGATCCTCTCTCGGATTATATGGCCTCAAGCCATTTATCGGAATCCAGGCCCACCATCGCTTCTCCATAGCTCGTAGGTTCATTGTTGTCTAGCAACATGACTTCCAAGACAGGATTACGTACCACTCTGAAGTAGTACGCATCCTTGTCATCCTACGAGGTTTGGGAGTGACTTGATCCGAAGTCTCATGATCAATATCATAAGCTTCCACTTCAATTGGTGTAGGTGCCACAGGAACAACTCTTTGTGCCCTGCTATACACTAGTTGAAGTGACGGTTCAATAACCTCATCAAGTCTCCACCATCCTCCCACTCAATTCTTTCGAGAGAAACTTTTCCTCGAGAAAGGACCCGATTCTAGAAACAATCCCTTATTGCTTTCGGATCTGAGACAGGAGGTATACCCAACTGTTTTGGGTGTCCTATGAAGATGCATTTATCCGCTTTGGGTTCGAGCTTATCAGCCTGAAACTTTTTCACATAAGCGTCGCAGCCCCAAACTTTTAAGAAATGACAGCTTAGGTTTCTCTAAACCATAGTTCATACGGTGTCATCTCATCGGAATTACGTGGTGCCCTATTTAAAGTGAATGTGGTTGTCTCTAATGCTTAACCCATAAACTATTGTGGTAATTCGATAAGAGACATCATGGTATGCATCATATCCAATAGGGTGCAGTTATGATGTTCGGACACACCATCACACTATGGTGTTCCAGGCTGTATTAGTTGTGAAACGATTTCCACAATGTCTTAATTTTGTGCCAAACTCGTAATTCAGATATTCATCTCTATGATCATATCATAGATCTTTTATCCTCTTGTCACGACGATCTTTCAACTTCACCCTGAAATTACTTGAACCTTTCAATAATTCAGACTCGTGATTCATCAAGTAAATGTACTCAACATCTACTCAAATCATCTGTGAAGAAAGAACATAACGATATCCACTACATGCCTCAGCACTCATTGGACTGCACACATCAAAATGTATTACTTCCAACAATTTGCTTTCTAGTTCCATTTTACTGAAACCGAGGCTTTCAGTCATCTTGCCCATGTGGTATGATTTGCATGCCTCAAGTGATTCAAAATCAAGTGAGTCCAAACGGTCCATTTGCATGGAGTTTCTTCATGCATACACACCAATAGACATGGTTCGCATGTCTCAAACTTTTCAAAAATGAGTGAGTCCAAAGATCCATCAACATGGAGCTTCTTCATGCGTTTTATACCGATATGACTTACGTGGCTGTGCCACAAGTAGGTGGTACTATCATTACTATCTTTTGGCATGAACATGTGTATCACTACGATCGAGATTCAATAAACCATTCATTTTAGGTGTAAGACCATTGAAGGTATTATTCAAATAAACAGAGTAACCATTATTCTCCTTAAATGAATAACCGTATTGCGATAGACATAATCCAATCATGTCTATGCTCAACACAAACACCAATCTCGATGGTAGAAGGAGCGTACGATTTGATTATATCAACATTGGAAACACTTCCAACACATATCATCAGCTCACCTTTAGCTAGTCTCCGTTTATTCCGTAGCTTTTATTTCGAGTTACTAACACTTAGCAACCGAACCGGTATCTAATACCCTGGTGCTACTAGGAGTACTAGTAAAGTACACATTAACATAATGTATATCCAATATACTTCTATCGACCTTGCCAGCCTTCTAATCTACCAAGTATCTAGGGTAATTCTGCTCCAGTGGCTGTTCCCTTTATTACAGAAGCACTTAGTCTCGGGTTTGGGTTCAACCTTGGGTTTCTTCACTAGAGCAGCAGCTGAATTGCCGTTTTATGAAGTATCCCTTCGTGCCCTTGCCCTTCTTGAAACTAGTGGTTTCACCAACCATCAACAATTGATGCTCCTTCTTGATTTCTACTTTTGTGGTGTCAAACATCACGAACATCTCAAGGATCATCATACATGTCCCCGATATATTATAGTTCATCACGAAGCTCTAGCAGCTTGGTGGTAATGACTTCAGAGAAACATCACTATCTTATCTAGAAGATCAACTCCCACTTGATTCAAATGATTGTTGTACTCAGACAATCCGAGCACAAGCTCAACAATTGAGCTTTTCTCCTTAGTTTGCAGGTTAAGAAAATCGTCGGAGGTCTTATACCTCTTGACGTGGGCACGAGCCTGAAATCCCAATTTCAGCCCTCAAAACATCTCATATGTTTCGCGATGTTTCAAAAACATCTTCGGTGCCTCATTTCTAAACCGTTTAACTGAACTATCACGTAGTTATCAAAACGTGTATGTCAGATGTTCGCAACATCCACAGACGACGTTCGAGGTTCAGCACCCTGAGCAGTGCATTAAGGACATAAGCCTTCTATGAAGCAATGAGGACAATCCTCAGTTTACGGACCTAGTCCGCATAATTGCTACTATCAACTTTCAACTAATTTTTCTCTAGGAACATAACTAAACAGTAGAACTAAAGCGCGAGCTACGACATAATTTACAAAATCCTTTTGACTATGTTCAAGATAATTAAGTTCATCTTATGAACTCCCACTTAGACAGACATCCCTCTAGTCATCTAAGTAATTACATGATCCGAGTCAACTAGGCCGTGTCCGATCTGTGCGTGAGACGGACTAGTCAACGTCAGTGAACATCTTCATGTTGATCGTATCTTCTATACGACTCATGCTCGACCTTTCGGTCTTCTGTGTTCCGAGGCCATGTCTGTACATGCTAGGCTCGTCAAGTTAACCCTAAGTGTTTTTGCATGTGTAAAACTGTCTTACACCCGTTGTATGTGAACGTAAGGATCCATCACACCCGATTAACACGTGGTGCTTAGAAACGACGAACTGTAGCAACGGTGCACAGTTAGGGGAGAACACTTCTTGAAATTTTAATGAGGGATCATCTTATTTACTACCGTCGTTCTAAGCAAATAAGATGTATAAACATGATAAACATCACATGCAATCAAATAATAGTGACATGATATGGCCAATATCATATAGCTCCTTTGATCTCCATCTTGGGGCTCCATGATCATCTTGTCACCGGCATGACACCATGATCTCCATCATCGTGTCTTCTTGAAGTTGTCACGTCATCTATTACTTCTACTACTACAGCTAACGGTTAGCAATAAAGTAAAGTAATTACATGACGTTTATGTTGACACGCAGGTCATAAATAAATAAAGACAACTCCTATAGCTCCTGCCGGTTGTCATACTCATCGACATGCAAGTCGTGATTCCTATTACAAGAACATGATCATCTCATACATACAATATATCATTCATCACATCCTTTTGGCCATATCACATCACATAGCATACCCTGCAAAAACAAGTTAGACGTCCTCTAATTGTTGTTTGCATGTTTTACGTGGCTGCTATGGGTTTCTAGCAAGAACGTTTCTTACCTACGCAAAGACCACAACGTGATATGCCAATTGCTATTTACCCTTCATAAGGACCCTTTTCATCGAATCCGATCCGACTAAAGTAGGAGAGACAGACACCCGCTAGCCACCTTATGCAACTAGTGCATGTCAGTCGGTGGAACCTGTCTCACGTAAGAGTACGTGTAAGGTCGGTCCGGGCCGCTTCATCCCACGATGCCGCCGAATCAAGATAAGACTAGTAACGGCAAGCATATTGAACAAAATCAACGCCCACAACTACTTTGTGTTCTACTCGTGCATAGAAACTACGCATAGACCTAGCTCATGATGCCACTGTTTGGGGAACGTAGCAGAAATTCAAAATTTTCCTACGTATCACCAAGATCTATCTATGGAGAGACTAGCAACGAGGGGAAGGAGAGTGCATCTACGTACCCTTGTAGATCGCTAAGCGGAAGCGTTCAAGTGAACGGGGTTGATGGAGTCGTACTCGTCGTGATTCAGATCACCGATGATCCTAGTGCCGAACGGACAGCACCTCCGCGTTCAACACACGTACAGCCCGGTGACGTCTCCCATGCCTTGATCCAGCAAGGAGAGAGGGAGAGGTTGAGGAAGACTCCATCCAGTAGCAGCACAACGGCGTGGTGGTGATGGAGGAGCGTGGCAATCCTGCAGGGCTTCGCCAAGCACCACGGGAGAGGAGAAGAACTTGGGAGAGAGGGAGGGCTGCACCAAAGGCATAATGGGTGTCTCAAGAGGCCCTCCTACCCTCACTATATATAGGGATCCCAAGGGGGGGGGTGCGCCGGCCCTAGGAGATCCAATCTCCTAGGGGGCGGCGGCCAGAGGAGGTTTCCCTCCCCCCCAAGGCACCTAGGAGGTGCCTTCCCTCCTTGGGACTCTTCCTTAGGGTTCCCCTTTCACCCTAGGCGCATGGGCCCTAGGGGAAGTGGCGCCCCAGCCCACTTTGGGCTGGATCCCTTCTCACTTCAGCCCATGGGACCCTTCGGGATAGGTGGCCCCACCCGGTGGGCCCCCGGGACCCTTCCGGTGGTCCCGGTACAATACCGATGACCCCGAAACTTGTCCCGATGGCCGAAACAGGACTTCCTATATATAAATCTTTACCTCCGGACCATTCCGGAACTCCTCGTGACGTCCGGGATCTCATCCGGGACTCCGAACAACATTCGGTAACCACATACAAGCTTCCTTTATAACCCTAGCGTCATCGAACCTTAAGTGTGTAGACCCTACGGGTTCGGGAGACATGCAGACATGACCGAGACGTTCTCCGGTCAATAACCAACAGCGGGATCTGGATACCCATGTTGGCTCCCACATGTTCCACGATGATCTCATCGGATGAACCACGATGTCAAGGACTTAATCAATCCCGTATACTATTCCCTTTGTCTAGCGGTATTGTACTTGCCCAAGATTCGATCATCGGTATCCCTATACCTTGTTCAATCTCGTTACCGGCAAGTCTCTTTACTCGTTCCGTAACACATCATCCCGTGATCAACTCTTTGGTCACATTGCGCATATGATGATGTCCTACCGAGTGGGCCCAGAGATACCTCTCCGCTTACACGGAGTGACAAATCCCAGTCTCGATTCGTGCCAACCCAACAGACACTTTCGGAGATACCTGTAATGCACCTTTATAGTCACCCAGTTACGTTGTGACGTTTGATACACCCAAAGCATTCCTACGGTATCCGGGAGTTGCACAATCTCATGGTCTAAGAAAATGATACTTGACATTAGAAAAGCTATAGCATATGAACTACACGATCTAGTGCTATGCTTAGGATTGGGTCTTGTCCATCACATCATTCTCCTAATGATGTGATCCCGTTATCAACGACATCCAATGTCCATGGTTAGGAAACCGTAACCATCTATTGATCAACGAGCTAGTCAACTAGAGGCTTACTAGGGACATGGTGTTGTCTATGTATCCACACATGTATCTGAGTTTCCTATCAATACAATTATAGCATGGATAATAAACGATCATCATGAACAAGGAAATATAATAATAACCAATTTATTATTGCCTCTAGGGCATATTTCCAACATCCCCAAACTTTGGCTTTTAGGTGTCCTTAGATTATCTTGGGGGTGCCATGGGCATCCCCAAGCTTAGGCTCTTGCAACTCCTTGTTCCATAATCCATCAAATCTTTACCCAAAACTTGAAAACTTCACAACACAAAACTCAAAGTAGAAAATCTCGTGAGCTCCATTAGCGAAAGAAAACAAAAGACCACTTCAAGGTACTGTAATGAACTCATTCTTTATTTATATTGGTGCTAAACCTACTGTATTCCAACTTCTCTATGGTTTATAAACTATTTTACTAGCCATAGATTCATCAAAATAAGCAAACAACACACGAAAAACAGAATCTGTCAAAAACAGAACAGTCTGTAGTAATCTGTAGCTAGCGCAAGATCTGGAACCCCAAAAATTATAAAATAAATTGCTGGACGTGAGGAATTTATCTATTAATCATCTGCAAAAATAATTAACTAAATATCACTTTCCAAATAAAAATGGCAGCAGTTCTCGTGAACGCTAAAGTTTCTGTTTTTCACAGCAAGATATTAAGACTTTCCCCAAGCCTTCCCAACGGTTCTACTTGGCACAAACACTAATTAAACACAAAAAACACAACCAAAACAGAGGCTAGGTAAATTATTTATTACTAAACAGGATAAAAACAAGGAATAAAAATAAAATTGGGTTTCCTCCCAACAAGCGCTATCGTTTAACGCCCCTAGCTAGGCATAAAAAGTAAGGATAGATCTAGGTATTGCCATCTTTGGTAGGCAATCCATAAGTGGCTCTCATAATAGATTCATAAGGTAATTTAATTTTCTTTTTAGGAAAGTGTTCCATTCCTTTCCTTAACGGAAATTGGAATCTAATATTTCCTTCCTTCATATCAATAATTGCACCAATCGTTCTAAGGAAAGGTCTACCAAGAATAATAGGACATGAAGGATTGCAATCTATGTCAAGAACGATAAAATCTACGGAACATAATTCCTATTTGCAACAATAAGAACATAATTAATTCTTCCCATAGGTTTCTTAATAGTGTAATCCGCAAGGTGCAAGTTTAGAGAGCAATCATCAAAATCACGGAAACCTAACAAATCACACAAAGTCTTTGGAGTCATGGAAACACTAGCACCCAAATCACATAAAGCATAGAACTCATGATTTTTAATCTTAATTTTAATTATTGGTTCCCACTCATCATAAAGTTTTCTAGGGATAGAAACTTCCAACTCAAGTTTTTCTTCATAAGATTGCATCAAGGCATCAACGATATGTTTAGTAAACGCTTTATTTTGACTATAAGCATGAGGAGAATTTAGCATGGATTGCAATAAGGAAATACAATCAATCAAAGAGAAATTTTCATAATTAAATTCCATGAAATCCAAAATAGTGGGTTTAGCAACATCTAGGGTTTTAATTTCTTCGATCCCACTTTCATCAAATTTAGCATCAAGATCTAAGAACTCCAATTTTTTGGAACGCCTTCTAGGTAAAGGTGGATCATATTCAGTCCCATCATTATTAAGATTCATATCGCAAAACAAAGGTTTAATAGGGGACACATCAATAACTTTTAGATCTTCATCTTTATTTTCATAGGAACTAGAAGAACACGCTCTTATAAAGGCATCTTTCTTAGCACGCATCCTAGCGGTTCTTTCTTTGCACTCATCAATGGAAATTCTCATGCCTTTGAGAGACTCATTGATATCACGCTTAGGTGGAATAGATCTAAGTTTCAAAGAATCAACATCAAGAGAAATTCTATGAACGTTCCTAGCCAAATCATCAATCTTAAGCAATTTTTCTTCAATCAAAGCATTGAAATTCTTTTGCGAAGTAATAAATTCTTTAATATTAGATTCAAAATCAGAGGGCATCTTATTATAATTTCCATAAGAATTGTTGTAGGAATTACCATAATTATTAGAGGGATTACTAGGATAGGGCCTAGGATTAAAATTTCCTCTATACGCGTTGTTACCAAAATTGTTCCTACCAACAAAATTCACATCCATAGATTCATTATTATTCTCAATCTTAGTAGACAAGGGCATATCATTAGGATCAGAAGAAACACTCTTACTAGCAAATAATTTCATAAGTTCATCCATCTTTCCACTCAAAACATTAATTTCTTCTATCGCATGCACCTTTTTATTAGTAGATCTTTCAGATGCCATTGAGAATAATTAACCATAATATTATCTAGGAGTAGCTTCTCCTAAAGTGATTTCCATAAAAGTGCCTCCCGCGGCCGAATCTAAAAGATTTCTAGAAGCAAAATTCAATCCGGCATAAAAAAATTGTATAATCATCCACAAATTCAAACCATGAGTAGGGAAATTACATATCATTAATTTCATCCTCTCCCAAGCTTGTGCAACATGTTCATGATCAAGTTGCTTAAAATTCATAATATCGTTTCTAAGGGTGATGATCTCAGCGGGAGGAAAATACTTAGAGATAAAAGCATCTTTGCACTTGTTCCAAGAATCACTACTATTTTTAGGTAAAGACGAAAACCAAGCTTTAGCGCGATCTCTAAGAGAAAAAGGAAATAGTTTCAATTTAACAATATCATTGTCCACATCTTTCTTCTTTTGCATATCACACAAATCAACGAAGCTATTTAGATGGGTAGCAGCATCTTCACTAGGAAGGCCGGAAAATGGATCTTTCATGACAAGATTCAGCAAAGCGACATTAATTTCACAAGATTCAGCATCGGTAAGAGGAGCAATCGGAGTGCTAATAAAATCATTGTTGTTGGTATTGGTAAAGTCACACAATTTAGTGTTATCTTGAGCCATCGTGACAAGCAAGCAATCCAACACACAAGCAAACAAAAAGCAAGCGGGCGAAAAGAGGCAAATAAAGAAAGAGAGGGAGGATAGAGAGAGAGAGGGCGAATAAAACGACAAGGGTGAAGTGGGGGAGAGGAAAACAAGAGGCAAATGGCAAATAATGTAATGCGGGAGATAAGGATTGTGATGGGTACTTGGTATGTTGACTTTTGCGTAGGCGCCAGAAATGGCTCGTTGTTGGAAGTCAAATCTTGACTTGCATGAACCTCCTCGGCAACGGCGCCAGAAATGGCTCGTTGTTGGAAGTCAAATCTTGACTTGCGCGAACCTCCCCGGCAACGGGGTCAGCAATTCTTCTTGCTACCTCTTGAGCACTGCGTTGGATTTCCCCAAAGAGGAAAGGATGATGCAGCAAAGTTGCGTAAGTATTTCCCTCAGTTTTTGAGAACCAAGGTATCAATCCAGTAGGAGGTTGCACGTGAGTCCCCTAGTACCTGCACAAAGCAAATAACTCCTCGCAACCAACGCGATAAGGGGTTGTCAATCCCTTCACGGTCACTTACGAGAGTGAGATATAATAGATATGATAAGATAATATTTGTGGTATTTTTGTGGTAAAGATGCAAAGTAAAATAAAGGCAAAGTAAATAACTAAGTATTGGAAGATTTATATGATGAAGATAGACCCGGGGGCCATAGGTTTCACTAGTGGCTTCTCTCAAGAGCATAAGTATTTTATGGTGGGTGAACGAATTACTGTTGAGCAATTGACAGAATTGAGCATAGTTATGAGAATATCTAGGTATGATCATGTATATAGGCATCACGTCCGAGACAAGTAGACCGACTCCTGCCTGCATCTACTACTATTACTCCACTCATCGACCGCTATCCAGCATGCATCTAGAGTATTAAGTTCATGAAAACAGAGTAACGCCTTAAGCAAGATGACATGATGTAGAGGGATAAATTCATGCAATATGATAAAAGCCCCATCTTGTTATCCTCGATGGCAACAATACAATATGTGCCTTGCTGCCCCTACTATCACTGGGAAAGGACACCGCAAGATTGAACCCAAAGCTAAGCACTTCTCCCATTGCAAGAAAGATCAATCTAGTAGGCCAAACCAAACTGATAATTCGAAGAGACTTGCAAAGATAACCAATCATACATAAAAGAATTCAGAGAAGATTCAAATATTTTTCATAGATAAACTTGATCATAAACCCACAATTCATCGGTCTCAACAAACACACCGCAAAAAGAAGATTACATCGAATAGATCTCCACAAGAGAGGGGGAGAACATTGTATTGAGATCCAAAAAGGGAGAAGAAGCCATCTAGCCAATAACTATGGACCCGAAGGTCTGAGGTAAACTACTCACACTTCATAGGAGAGGCTATGGTGTTGATGTAGAAGCCCTCCGTGATGGATACCCCCTCCGGCGGAGCTCCGGAACAGGCCCCAAGATGGGATCTCGTGGATACAGAAAGTTGTGGTGGTGGAATTAGGGTTTTGGCTCCGTATCTGATCGTTTGGGGGTACGTAGGTATATATAGGAGGAAGGAGTACGTCGGTGGAGCAACAGGGGGCCCACGAGGGTGGAGGGTGCGCCTAGGGGGGGGTAGGCACGCCCCCTACCTCGTGGCTCCCTCCTTTGTTTCTTGACGTGGGGTCCAAGTCTCCTGGATCATGTTCGGTGAGAAAATCACGTTCCCGAAGGTTTCATTCCGTTTGGACTCCATTTGATATTCCTTTTCTTTGAAACCCTAAAATAGGCAAAAAAACAGCAATTCTGGGCTGGGCCTCCGGTTAATAGGTTAGTCCCAAAAAAATATAAAAGTGGAAAATAAAGCCCAATAATGTCCAAAACAGTAGATAATATAGCATGGAGCAATCAAAAATTATAGATACGTTGGAGACGTATCATTCCACCGACTGACATGCACTAGTTGTATAAGGTGGCTAGCGGGTGTATGTCTCTCTCACTTTAGTCGGATCGGATTCGACGAAAAGGGTCCTTATGAAGGGTAAATAGAAATTGGCATATCACGTTAGGTTTTGGCGTAGGTAAGAAATGTTCTTGCTAGAAACCTATAGCATCCACGTAAAAAACTTGCAACAACAATTTGAGGACGTCTAACTTGTTCTTGCAGCATATGCCGTGTGATGTGATATGGCCAAAAGGATGTGATGAATGATATATGTGATGTATGAGATTGATCATGTTCTTGTAATAGGAATCACGACTTGCATGTCGATGAGTATGACAACTGGCAAGAGCCATAGGAGTTGTCTTAATTTATTTATGACCTGTGTGTCAACATAAACGTCATGTAATTACTTTACTGTATCGCTAACCGTTAGCCATAGTAGTAGAAGTAATAGTTGGCGAGACAACTTCATGAAGACACGATGATGGAGATCATGATGATGGAGGTCATGGTGTCATGCCAGTGACGATGATGATCATGGCTCCCCGAAGATGGAGATCAAAAGGAGCAAAATGATATTGGCCATATCATGTCACTATTTGATTGCATGAGATGTTAATCATGTTTTTACATCTTATTTTCTTAGAACGACGGTAGCATAAATAAGATGATCCCTCATTAAAATATCAAGAATTGTGTTCCCCCTAACTGTGCACCGTTGCTAAGGTCCGTTGTTCCAAAGCACCACGTGATGATCGGGTGTGATAGGTTCTAACGTTCGCATACAACGGGTGTAAGCCAGATTTACACACGCAATACACTTAGGTTGACTTGACAAGCCTAGCATGTACAGACATGGCCTCGGAACATGGAAGACCGAAAGGTCGAACATGAGTCGTATAGAAGATACGATCAACATGAAGATGTTCACCGATGATGACTAGTCCGTCTCACGTGATGATCAGACACGGCCTAGTTGACTCGGATCATGTATCACTTAGATGACTAGAGGGATGTCTATCTGAGTGGGAGTTCATTAAATAATTTGATTAGATGAACTTAATTATAATGAACATTGTCTAAAATCTTTGCAATATGTCTTGTAGATCAAATGGCCCACACTAATGTTGCCCTCAACTTCAACACGTTCCTAGAGAAAACCAAGCTGAAAGACGATGGCAGCAACTACACGGACTGGGTCCGTAACCTGAGGATTATCCTCATAGCTGCCAAGAAAGCATATGTCCTTGATGCACTGCTAGGTGAAGCACCTGTTTTCCCAGTAACTCAAGATGTTATGAACGCCTGGCAGTCACGTAGTGATGATTACTCCCTGGTTCAGTGCGGCATGCTTTACAGCTTAGAACCGGGGCTCCAAAAGCGTTTTGAGCAACACAGAGTATATGAGATGTTCCAAGAGCTGAAAATGGTTTTCCAAGCTCATGCCCGGGTCGAGAGATATGAAGTCTCCGACAAGTTCTACAGTTGTAAGATGGAGGAGAATAGTTCTGTCAGCGAGCACATACTCAAAATGTCTGGGTTGCACAACTGCTTATCTTAGCTGGGAGTTAATCTCCCAGATGATGTGTTCGTTGACAGAATCCTTTAGTCGCTCCCACCTAGCTACAAGAGCATTGTGATGAACTTCAATATGCAGGGGACGGAAAAGACCATTCCTGAGGTATATTCAATGCTGAAATCAGCGGAGGTGGAGATCAAAAAGGAACATCAAGTGTTGATGGTGAATAAAACCACTAAGTTCAAAAAAGGCAAGGGTAAGAAGAACTTCAAGAAGGATGGCAAGGGAGTTCCGCGCCCGGTAAGCCAGTTGCCGGGAAGAAGCCAAAGCATGGACCCAAGCCTGAGATTGAGTGCTTTTATTGCAAGGGAAACAGTCACTGGAAGCGGAACTGCCCCAAGTACTTAGCGGATAAGAAGGCCGACAATACCAAAGGTATATGTGATATACATGTTATTGATGTGTACCTAACCAGCGCTCGTAGTAGCTCCTGGGTATTTGATACCGGTGCGGTTGCTCATATTTGTATCTCAAAACAGGAGCTGCGGAATAAGCGGAGACTGGCGAAGGACGAGGTGACGATGCGCATCGGGAATGGTTCCATGGTCGATGTGATCGCTGTCGGCACGCTACCTCCACATTTACCTACGGGATTAGTTTTAAACCTCAATAATTGTTATTTAGTACTAGCTTTAAGCATGAACATTGTATCTGGATCTCGTTTAATGCGAGATGGCTACTCATTTAAATCTGAGAATAATGGTTGTTCTATTTATATGAGAGATGTGTTTTATGGTCATGCCCCGCTGGTCAATGGTTTATTCTTATTGAATCTCGAACGTGATGTTACACATACTCATAGTGTGAATGCCAAAAGATGTAAGGTTGATAATGATAGTCCCACATACTTGTGGCACTGCCACCTTGGTCACATTGGTGTCAAACGCATGAAGAAACTGCATGCAGATGGACTTTTGGAGTCTCTTGATTATGAATCATTTGACACGTGCGAACCATGCCTCATGGGCAAAATGACCAAGGCGCCATTCTCCGGAACAATGGAGCGAGCAACCAACTTATTGGAAATCATACATACTAATGTGTGCGGTCCAATGAGCGTTGAGGATCGCGGTGGTTATCGTTATGTTCTCACTCTCACTGATGACTTAAGTAGATATGGGTATGTCTACTTAATGAAACACAAGTCTGAGACCTTTGAAATGTTCAAGGAATTTTAGAGTGAGGTTGAGAATCAACGTGACAGGAAAATCAAGTTCTTACGATCAGATCGTGGGGGAGAATATTTGAGTCACGAATTTGGCACGCACTTGAGGAAATGTGGAATTGTTTCACAACTCACGCCGCCTGGAACACCTCAGCGTAATGGTGTGTCCGAACGTCGAAATCGCACTCTATTGGATATGGTGCGATCCATGATGTCTCTTACCGACCTACCGCTATCATTTTGGGGTTATGCTTTAGAGACTGCCGCATTCACTTTAAATAGGGCTCCGTCGAAATCCGTTGAGACGACACCGTATGAATTATGGTTTGAGAAGAAACCTAAGCTGTCGTTTCTGAAAGTTTGGGGTTGCGATGCTTATGTCAAGAAACTTCAACCTGAAAAGCTCGAACCCAAATCAGAAAAATGCGTCTTCATAGGATACCCTAAGGAAACTATTGGGTATACCTTCTACCTCAGATCCGAAGGCAAGATCTTTGTTTCCAAGAATGGATCCTTTCTAGAGAAAGAGTTTCTCTCAAAAGAAGTAAGTGGGAGGAAAGTAGAACTTGATGAAGTATTGCCTCTTGAACCGGAGAGTAGCGCAGCTCAAGAAAATGTTTCTGTGGTGCCTGCACCGACTAGAGAGGAAGTTAATGATGATGATCATGAAACTTTAGATCAAGTTGCTACTGAACTTCGTAGGTCCACAAGGACACGTTCCGCACCAGAGTGGTACGACAACCCTGTCCTGGAAATCATGTTGTTAGACAATGGTGAACCTTCGAACTATGAAGAAGTGATGGCGGGCCTGGATTCTGACAAATGGCTTGAAGCCATGAAATCCGAGATAGGATCCATGTATGAAAACGAAGTATGGACTTTGACTGACTTTCCCGATGATCGGTGAGCCATAGAAAATAAATGGATCTTTAAGAAGAAGACAGACGCGGATGGTAATGTAACCATCTATAAGGCTCGGCTTGTCGCTAAGGGTTATCGACAAGTTCAAGGGGTTGACTACGATGAGACCTTCTCACCCGTAGCAAAGCTGAAGTCTGTCCGAATCATGTTAGCAATTGTTGCATTCTATGATTATGAGATATGGCAAATGGACGTCAAAACGACATTCCTTAATGGTTTCCTTAAGGAAGAATTGTATATGATGCAGCCGGAAGGTTTCGTCGATCCTAAGAATGCTGACAAGGTATGCAAGCTCCAACACTCGATCTATGGGCTGGTGCAAGCATCTCGGAGTTGGAACATTCGTTTTGATGAGATGATCAAAGCGTTTGGGTTTACGCAGATTTATGGAGAAGCCTGTGTTTACAAGAAAGTGAGTGGGAGCTCTGTAGCATTTCCCATATTATATGTGGATGACATACTATTGATGGGAAATGATATAGAACTCTTGGAAAGCATAAAGGCCTACTTGAATAAGTGTTTTTCAATGAAGGACCTTGGAGAAGCTGCTTATATATTAGGCATCAAGATCTATAGAGATAGATCGAGACGCCTCATTGGTCTTTCACAAAGCACGTACCTTGACAATATATTGAAGAAGTTCAATATGGATCAGTCCAAGAAGGGGTTCTTGCCTGTATTGCAAGGTGTGAGATTGAGCACGGCTCAATGCCCGACCACGACAGAAGATAGAGAAAAGATGAGTGTTATCCCCTATGCCTCGGCCATAGGGTCCACTACAAAAAAAAGACACATCCGTGACATTTTGGGCCGAACGAATTTTTTTCCTGTGATACATATGACACTTCTATGACGATAATTGTGACAAAACCCTATATCATCATAGATGTGGTGGGCTCCTACTTCTATGACAAAAAATCATGACAGAAAATGGGCTTTTCGTCCTGGGCAGGCCGGAGACGCAGCTGCATGACATTCTTTGGGCCATCCATGACAGAAAAAACCGTGGTAGAAGCGAGGGCGAGGAAAATTTTGGGGAGTTCCCGGTTGCGGTGGGAGGTCGGGGGCCGAGCAATGCGCGCTTCTCTCGTACATGTACGCGCGTGTGTGCGAGGTGTTGGCTCTAACTGAACCCGAGCAAGGCGTTGGGATCTAACTGAACCCGAGCGATTGCACTGCAGGCTACGCGTTATTGAACCCGAGCGATCGATCGATGGTTGTTAACTGAACCCGATCGAGCGATTCCTTCACTACTGCTGCTAACTGAAGCCGATCGATGCTGCCTCTGGATGAACAGTGAGCATTGCGGGTGGGGGGGGGGTTGGATGAACAGTTCCCGGTGGGGGTGGATGAATAGGACCCTGTGGTGTTGCCTCTGGATGAACAAGACCCCGATCGACCGAGCCGGTTGGGGCTGGATGAACAGGACCCCATGGAGGGCTGGATGAACAGGACCACCCCATGGAGGGCAGGATGAACAGTAGTCCATGGAGGGCAGGATGAACAGTAGTCCGTGGAGGGGTGGTTGAACAGGAGCCCGTGGAGAGGGCTGGTTGAACAGTAGCCGGTGGAGTAGCACGCGGTGGAGGCTGGATGAACAGGAGCCCGTGGATGAACAGTCGCAGGTGGAGGCTGGAGGAGGTCGATGGTGGATGAACAGTAGCTCGTGGAGGCTGGAGAGGGTCGACGGTGGAGATGAACAATATCCCGTGGAGTCCCGTTTTGTGGTACGCCACACCCTTCCCGATGAACAGGACCCCCATTTCGACCGTAGCGCTCCAACACAAGTCCGTTTCGTCCGTTTTGCGGTACGCCACACCCCTCCCGATCAACAGGACCCCCATTCCGACCGTAGGAGGTCCGTTTCCTCCGTTCTGTGGTACGCCAGACCCCTCTCGATGAACAGGATCCCGTTTCGAACGTGGCTGGTCGAACACAAGGCCGTTTCCTCCATTCTGCGGTACGCCAGGCCTCGTTTCCATCGCCTGTTCCGTCCAAGCCCTCCCGATGAACATGACGCATTCTGTTGCCTCCCCATGAACACGACGCATTCCGTTGCCTCCCCATGAACATGACGCATTCCGTTGCCTCCCCATGAACATGACGCATTCTGTTGCCTCCCCATGAACACGACGACGACGATGTTTCTCCGTTCCGACCCAGCCATGTACACGAGCCCTGGCCATACGTATGCGCGAGTAGGCGTTCGAGACCCCGCCCGTATGTACACATACGTGGCCGCATTTTCTTTCTTGCACCCTGGCCGCTGTACGTACGTGTACATGCTACGTGCGCGCCTCTACTACGACACATGCGCGCCTCTACATCGACCAGTATATATGTACGCACACGTTCGCGACCAGAATGACAACGCTACGTACGCTTCGACTAGGTGGGTCCCGACTGTCAGGCACTTCCTTGTGTGCGAAGATGTAGCTGGTGGGTCCCAGCAGTCAGGGGCAAACTTTTTTTCACGAAATACGGTGGCCCGTCCGGTGGGTCCCTGCTGTCAGGCACTTCCTTGTGTGCGAAGATGTAGCTGGTGGGTCCCAGCAGTCAGGGGCAAACTTTTTTTTCACGAAATACGGTGGCCCGTCCGGTGGGTCCCCGCTGTCAGGTGGAGGAATAATTATTTTGCGTGTAATAAGGAGGCACTTCCTTGCTGCGGCCGTGGACCCAGCTGTCAGCGTCTCCACACACAGTACTCTTCCGATGGAAGTCGGTCGTTGACCACATTGACCACGCCGCGCCGAGAGCACCACGGCGGTGGACGACGGCGAGGCCTAGGAAGGGGACGACGCGGAGCCGGGGAAGACGCGACAGTGGAAGCCCGCGCGGAGAGGAGTACGAGGGTTCACTGGTTCGGCTGCGGTGTGAGGCTGCCGTCGCCGCAGGGCCTGGCCAGCGGTGGGAATAGTAGGGGGCGATGAGGCCTCCGTGGTAGCACAGCCGGCCACGGGAGGCAGGAGCATGCGGCACGACCGTTGCTGCTTTGGGTGGCTGGAGCAAGAAGACCAGAGGTTGAAGAAGCACTACGGCCGTTGGATGGACATCGTACGGTCACTGGAGCTAGAATCGTTCATATTGACTAAGTTGACAAAGCCCTTCGTCCCGGTCAACTTAGTAGGCCCACAAGTCAGCCTCCCACCAAGGTGGGTCCCAGCTAGCCGGGGGAGTATTCATTTTTTTGTGCGTAATAAGGAGGCACTTCCGGTGGGTCCGAGCTGACAGCGGGGGGAACGTTTTTTCGCGAAATACGGTGGCCCGTCCGGTGGGTCCCAGCAGTCAGGGGGAAACGATTTTTTTCGCAAAATACTGGTGGCCCGTCCGGTGGGTCCCCGCTGTCAGGTGGAGTAATAAGGAGGCACTTCCTTGCGGCTGCCGTAGACCCAGCTGTCAGCCTCTCCACGTACAGTACTCTTCCGATGGAAGTCGGTCATTGACCACATTGACCACGCCGCACCGAGAGCACCACGGCAGTGGACGACGGAGAGGCATATGAAGGGGACGACGCGGAGCCGGGGAAGACGCTGCAGTGGATGCCCACGCGAAGAGGAGTACGAGCGTTCACCGGTTCGGCTGTGGTGTGAGGCTACTGTCGCCGCAGAATAACAGGGGGTGTGGGTGAGTAGAGGGATGCCCTGGCCAGCGGTGGGAGTAGTAGGGGGCGCTGAGGCCTGCGCGGCAGCACAGCCGGCCACGGGAGGCGGGAGTAGGCGGTCCCGCTGGCGCTGCTTTGGCGGCTGGAGCAAGAAGATCAGAGATTGAAGAAACACGACGGCCATTGGATTGACATCCAACGGTTACGTCTGCTAGAATCGTTTGTTGATGTATATAATAACTAAAAAAATCTTGCATACGCGTCAACTAAACAAGCCCACAAGTCAGACCACTCCCTCTTTTTTTAATAATTTATATATAGCTCATGGCAACTTCTTATGCAATTTATTGCAGTCATTTTTTTGGTTGGCCAGGGCCAATTTCGCATATTTCTATGGGTTCCAAACTATTTTTAATACCGAAATGTCCAGCCAGATTTAAAGTACTTTGAAGATATATTTAAATTAGGTTAATGCCCAGTGAAATAGGAATCTGAAAATGTAATAAAATTCAGAAATTATAAAGTAATTGCCAATTTGTCATCTGTTTTTATATTTACAACCCATTTCATATTACTTTCAAGATTTGCAGGCGTATTGAAAGAGTTGCAGCCCACCAGGGCGTAGAAAAATAAGTAGGCCTGGATTGGGTATTCTTCAGAAAAAATAAACTGGGCTCATTTTCACAAAGAAAAAATAGCTGGGCTGGTCACATGGTGAACATAAAATATAAGCCTGGGCTAGACGGGCCACAGCCCAGTTCAAACCCTGCTCCGTCTCAACAATACCAAACAAAAAAAATACTGCTCGAGTAGCTACGTCCCAAGTGTCAGCCGATCTTGTGTTGTTCTCTTGTCTATTGACTATATATGCTCACAATGTTGTGGGTCCTAGATGTCAGGAAAACACTAGGAGGAAGCATTTTATTTTTCCATACGCTGACATGGTGGGCCCCTACTGTCATCCTCTCCACGTACTTCTGCCGATTCCTGTTGTTTGTTGACCATGTTGACAACGCGAGAGGGCGGCGCCACGGCGAGCGCACCAAAGCGCGCGGAGGACGTCGGCGTTAACGATTTAGGAGACGGTGGGGCGGCGATGCATGCGCTGAGGCGCAGCTAGCCGTGGGAGGCGGAAGCAGGCGGCCTCGCTGGCGCTGGTTTGGTTTTGGCGGCTGGAGGAAGACAGGACTGAAGAAACACGACAGACTGTAAAAGCAGCAGGAGTAATTAACAAGCTTAACTGAAACCAGCAGGGGCACTTAACAACCAAAGCTGAAAGCAGTATGAGTACTTATACAGGTTCAACCGTACAAAGCATGCCTCGAACAGTGCTACTTTGCCTACAGTTAACCAAGGGTGAGGCCGTCAAGCCCCAGGACATGGCCCAGGCGCCACCCCGCGCATCCACAACCTTCTGAAAGCGGCTTCATCTCGCAACGTGGCCAATAAACAGGATATTCGCTTTAGAGCCATGGAAAAGCATGAACATAATCTTCTGTCCTATTCTCCAAGATGGATGGGCCTTCATTATATGAGACCACCCATGAATAAGTATCTTTTCACCTCCAAGGGGAATTGAGTAGGTCGACATAAACATCATGTTGTGACCAAGCGCAAGTCTGACCCGACCATGGTCAGGCATCTGTATAGGAACAATAGAACTCAACAGTTCCTGTTTCAAGAAGATCACAGCTGTAAAACTGTGTATAAGCAATAGTTTATGAACAACATATATAACAGAAAACAACTCGTACCATAAGTTTCTCGACACAGTTGGACCTGTTCAACGAGTGCAGCAGTGGCACACATATCCCACGTGGCCTTCCACCATTGAAATGCCCCACAAGGACCTCAAGACGATCAATAAAGTGTACGAACTTGTGGATGTCGATCTAGTCAACTTCAGTGCCATTAGTAACATCCGAGTTATTACAGAGTAACAAACGAGCAGACTGCTTAACTATAAAAAAACCTACACGTGCCACCAATTATAAGAAAATATTAGTTAGAAGTAGCATCTTCGTGAGAGATTCGTTGCTACTTCTAAAGTTAAATTGTGATTAGTTAGACAGAATAGGTGGATTAAGAAGTAATCGAGGCAACAAGCAAGAACCAGATACAAAACTAACATGGATGAACAATTGGAACGACATCGGGGTGGAAGATCGCAGTGAAGATGAGACCAGGTTCTGCTATTTCCATCAACATTCGTGCGCCAACTTTCAGTCTGTAACACTTGAGAAAGTTTATCCAAGTTCGGCCATAAAAAAGCAGCGATATTCTTGGTTCATGAACCCAACTCAGAACTTATATCCATGGCTTGTCTTCACTGTGACCATTAAACTAGTGTATTCAGTTATGGCAATGCCGAGCATCTTGAGTACATGTGTTCTGGCAGAGCAAATAATACACTGCGGGAAAAATAATATGAGAACACAACATGTTCAAAAAAACCCCACCCTCCCGGATAGAAAAGAGGATTCTAGGAACATACTGTGCGCGTTTCAAAATGCTGTGTTAGGATGAGAAGGAACAAGTGTGGCGTCTCGTCGAGGGTGCAGAAACCTGTAGGGTACTCGCACTTTGGGCACTGCAAATGAAACACACTAGATTCAGTAGGAAGAAAAATGCATCAATAGCGGCGACTGCCATCCTAGGATTACATGCGACCAAGGGACTTGGGTTTATCGGGGATGGATGAAGAATTCGTACGTGGTTCTCCATGAGAAAACCCTATGCAATCGCCGAGAGGGGGTTTTCTCTGAACAAGCAGACGAGGGAGAAGGGGATTCAGGCCCAGTGAAATATTGCTGCTTCGTCCGTCCAGCTTACTGCTAAAGCTGGAAAGGGGGGGTTGTGATTTGATGGCTCATTGGGCATTACTGCGGCGCTACGACCAGGGTGTGTCTACCGTGAAGTTGTGCACTCTAATTTGTGCATATGGCATGTGGACCCCGTTGTCGATTGCCCCACATATCAGCGAAAGGAAGTAGAAAGACAGGAGTAACTAGTTAGACATAAATATATTTTTTGACAGAGAGATACTCCCTTTGTAAAGAAATATACAAATATTTTATATCACAGGCTCACCTTGCCGAGAAATATACTCCCTCTGCAACGCACGTGCATTATGGGGGTTCAGCTGAGAATATAATACTCAGATAGGCTCACGGTTCTGGACTTTGGGCCGCAGGCCGACCCTGCATGTTTGGGGGCCCATGTGTTCTACCTCAGCGCTTTTCATATTGCAAGCGATCGGTACGGCGCTGGTTTTAGATGCTGTCGCAAGGCGAATACACAAAATTGAATAAAGCACGACAGCTGTTGGAATGAACTCGAACGACAGTTCCTAACCAGCAATCAGAGTTGCAATTCTATCAACGATATACCATGTGATAAATAATACTATCGTACTACTTATACACACAGGACACTTGTTTCACCATGCCAGATTATTACATCAAAATCTCTCGGAGGATAGATCAGTTCGGCAGTTGCGTGCTGCTACTGAAGAATTTCAAAGTTGATTTGGACCAGCTCTCCTTGCCGAGAAAGTTCAATTTTGACATCATCCCCTACCGCAAGATATGATTTAGATTTGAACCTTGACCATCCTTTAGCATCAATCATCATGCGACCATCCTTTGTACTTACGGTATATTGAGCAGGTTCATTCACACCAAGGCTGCACATGGTAAGAGAAACTTGGCCGCGGTCGCCCGGATTGTTGAACGACTCCCTCATTGCTCTAGAAATTCTCTGTTTGCAAACAAGAAGACATACCCAAACAGTTAGATCAACACAGTGAATCATGTGAAACAGCATGGAAAGAAAAAAGAACGAAGCACTTGGGCGGCCAATGCTTACCAAAAAGGTGGACATGTCGGTTTTTGTAAGGACTTTGGTATATGAAGTGCGAACTGCAGCCCAGTCTGTTGCCGGTGGAACTGCACGGGCCGGAGCAGATGCAAGTGCAAGTGTTGGTGCAGGTGCCGAAGCCGCCGCTGCTGCCGGAGATGGTGCTCCTTGTAGAATTGGTGCCGGTGTCGGAGCAGGTGCCAGTGTCGATGCCCAATCCTCCGATAGATCAGACTGATCCACTGACGCGGTCGGTGCCCAATCCTCAGCTGGATCAGACTGAGCTGCTACAGCTGTCAGTGCTAGAGCAACTGCCGGTGCTCGATCTATGCGAGACAGCGGCGATCGTGTCTGGTCTGCTATGATCAGCTTTCTAACTTGACTAGGATCCGTGACCGTGATCCAGTCTTTTTCTTCATTTCTTTTAAACGCGAGAAGGACTAATTGTGGCGTTTTTGTTAAACCAAACTACAGTTCATCATAGGGATTCAGCTTGTACTCAGACAACAGACTGATCCAATTTTTTCCAGTAATATAAGTGATGGACGGTGTCTTCGTTACTGATACGACATAAGAAGTGAAACCTGCAAAAATAGCCATCGTAGAGCAAACCAAACGGTTTATTCTGTGATGAATGTCACATGGAAAAACCTGCATAGTAAAGTTGCAGGAAAAGAAAGAAAACATGACATTAAATCAATAAGATTTAGACGGCAAATCAATAAGATTTAGACAGTAAATCAATAAGATTTACTTGATGTGACACGAGTGAATCCTTACCAGGAAATCACTATGTTGAAGTACTAAACAGAAGATTGATCGTCCAACTACGCGTGGCATGCAGGGGCCCCGCCTACTCCCACAAGCAGGACAGTCCAAAGGTCGTGAAAAATCGTATGGACCGAACATCCATGGGGCTGGAAATCCTGGTGGGTGCGATAAACCCTGCAATGCATACGTATATTGGAGTGTAACCATAATTGATAGACCGTCCTCACAAAAAATATGATATGGATACTTCAGAATATGTAGACTGAATTGAGTGGACAGACATTAACATAGACCGTTCTCAGGACTGACCACACACCAAAAGCGACAGTACTAATAAACAATACAGGGTTCACAAACACAAATCAAGTACTGAACAATAGTACTTACTACAGACAAGCAATTGCACTAACTAAACTCTGCAGACTATTTTTTGCCACCGACCTACGGGATGAACCTCGCATAACTGACTAGGCCATGGACTTCGTGTGAGATGTCTACATGCACCATCACCATCTTGTCAACCTTGGAGAACCTAATAGAGTGGTCTTTCCACTCATAAACATGATGATGAAGACAGGCCACATCAGATTTGTTGGGAAGCTTTACAAGAACCACACCCTTCGTAATCGAAGGCACAACCAGGAAATTGTTGTGGTCAAGTACAGCCTCGAGAACACGCCTGACAACAATGCTACAAGAAAACACTAGTTCAGGACACGTGGCGACAAGGACACAGCAGCTGGATAGTTCAGCAGTAGAACTCATCATCAGGTCTTCCAGTTCACACGGCATGACTTTGAGAACTTCATCTCCACCGCGGACCTGGTTCTAATTCAAACAGAAACCATATTTTATTACTACCTCCGTTCAGAAATATAAGATGATTTTCGATATTATACTCCATATATGACTACATATATGCACAGAAATGAGTGAACAAAGACACTAGAACATGTCTTCAAAGGCATGAGAGCAGAGGGATTACATGCAATATCCATAACACAAGTTACTGAGGCAAATATACCCTCTTAAAAGGTAGCATTGATGTTCATAAAGTACTCCCTCCGTCCCAAAATTCTTGTCTTAGATTTGTCTAGATACGGATGTATCAAGACACATTTTAGTATTAGATACATCTGTATCTAGACAAATCTAAGACAAGAAATTTGGGACAGAGGGAGTAGTTGAAAGTAATCTATAAGAAATCAGTGTCAACCTCTCGCATGTTCTGGTCAAAAGAGGAATTTAGAACCGTCATTTGGCACACAAAAATCACATGCAAGATCACCCAGAAAGTTGTACTACTAGTACTAGTACCGCATGTTAGATGAAAAAACACGATCAAGATCGAGAAAAAGATCGTCAAGAAGAGATATTACCTGGACTTGCTTAATGAGGGATCCCGGAGAGGGGGGCTTGGACAGGGCGATGGCTTTGAGCTTGTCTGCAGTAGTCTCGGCGGGGTGCTTGCGCTTCTTCGTACCATGAGCCTCGACGGTTTTTGCCAGAGCCATAGACATCACTTTGGCCGGTGCTCCAGCGTCCATCAAGAAACTGTCAAATAGAAATAAAAGAAAAGAAACCATAATCACAAACCCAAAAGAAGAAAAGAGAGGGAGTTATAGGATCAGTCTCGGGGTTGCAAGACCGGGCCTTGGCCAGAATCAACACCATTGATGCGCTCACCTTTCCTTCTTTGGGAGAGAAGAACAATGGCAGAAGCAGGTCGGGGTTTTCTTGAAGAAATGAGGAACAAGATGAGGAAGAAGCGAGGGTTGGGTAGAGAGGAAGCTGAGAGAGAAGAGTGAAATGATGGCTGCTTCGTCCGTCCAACTTACTGCTGGAAAGGAGGGGGTTTTGTGATTTGACGGCTCATTGGGCATTACTGCGGCGCTTCGATCGGGGTAGTCTACCATCACTCTACTACGGAATAATTTTGTGCATGGCTGGTGGACCCCGATGCTGGCTGTCCCACACGTCGGCGAAAGTGAGTAATTTAGTGCATGGCTGGAGGAGGATCCACACGGTAGAGCGTGTCCACTGTTTTTCAGAAGAAAAAAATGATTACAGCAAGCGTTTCCACTCTTACGATGGAGGAGTGCGAAACACGGAAGCCACTTGAACATACACAGTGCTCCTACCACTAGCCATGTGCAGTGGTTCATACGTCAGTACTACACAATCTTGTTGCTAGTGTAGTAAGATATGACGATAACAAATGATGTTGTGCGCATGTTAACTACTCCTATATGTAACATAGTACCGCTTTTTCGACTGTCCGGTCGAGAATGAAAAGTGAGATCAATGTTAACAGAACTAGGTCCACAGCGCATGGAGAGTACGGTGCTACAGTACTCCACGAAACATGAACCATATGAAGCACGAATAGTGTTAGGCAGGGTGTATGAAGGGTGCACGGGATGGGAGAAAAAGTTCCCTTATCGACCCACTTTTGGGTGTTTGGCAGAGTGCATGAAGGGTGCATGAGTCCACACTAGTAGGTTGACAAAAATACACGAAGAGGAAACAACTATATTGAGATGAGAATGCAACCAAACACACCCACACGCTTTGTGCTACAGTGACTGATCTGCACCGTCTGAGTTTGATCCAACAGTCATGTTGCGCCGAGACATGGACATGCCCATGCAGAGGGCGCCTAAACACCACCGAAGTCCCTCTGCTTCTCGAGGCGCACGACCGTTGGTGATGCAGGGTGCAACCGCCCGCAGAGCCTGCTCCCGGTCGACGGGAGCCAGCTCATCAAAGACGGCGTCCAATGGCACGAATGGATTCCGGTGACGGAGCCCTGAAAGGATTTGCCCGGCGACGGCAGCCCGCAACCCCTCCTTGTCCAGCTCAGCCCCCACCATCGCGCGGAGACGGCTCAGCTCCTCGGAGATATAGGTGAAGAAGGAGACCAGGTCAGGAAGCCGCAGCTCGTTGAAGTCGACCGGGTGGTCGAACGGGTTTAGCCCGACGGCCGACATCGTCGCGCTGGCACGACGATAGGCATCGCGCAACCGCAACACGTGCGTGGCAACTTGGTTCACCAAGTGGCTGAGGCGATCCTGGATCTCATCACGATCGGCCCGCTCGCGCTCCAGCCGGCTCCCCTGACGGCCTATCGTATCTCCCGCTTTCTGCGGCAACGCCGCCGATGCCTCGAGCATCTTTGTGGTGGACGCCTGCCGCTTTTGAAGCTCCGTGAACTCCCGCACATAACGGAGGAGCATGGCACTCCTCTCCTCCTTGAGCTCACGGAGCTCCACGTCCTTGGTCCCGAGCTCCGCATCCTTGGCATGGAGCTCCTGTGTCAGGAGCCTCACCTCGGACTCTGTGATCTGCTGCGCCGCCATGGCACCAGGTAGAAGCAATGGGGAGAGGAAGCAAAGGGGGCGAAACGGCTGAAAGGTAATGCAATCTACGGGAAGGCGGAGGGAGCGGGGAATCTTTTGGTTTTCACCATGGTAAAACACCAATCGACGACTTCTCACATCAGGAAGCAGTGGGTACAGGCGGAGTCATCGGGACTAATTGCTGCCGCGCCTGCTCCCGTCAATCAAACAATTAAAAATCCCGACGCGCCTGCTCCCGTCAATCAAAAAATTAAAAATCCTGCCGCACCCAAACACCAGAGCAACGCCGCGGTGGATATTTAAATTTACCTGCCGGCAAGTAGATAAAAAAGGGGTGAAAAAACAAATGTGGCGGCGGCCTAGCTAATCGGTCGAACTAGCCCAACTAGCTAGCCACCGTGCTTCACTGATGTACTCGGCGGGAAAGGTGGTCTTTCGTGATTTGACGACTCATTTACTTGCTTCGGCGCTATGACTGAGGAGGACCCAGAAAACGCGCGGTAGGGAGTACCACGTCAGGAAGAATATATGCGTGCACCACCCAGGAGGACCCCGAAACTGCGCGGTAGGGTGTGCCACGTCTCGGCACAAAGGAAAAATGTGCGTGTAAAAATATACTATATCAGACGTAGTACCTATGGTTCGACCTCGGGACCTAGCCAGTCGGTTGAAAACACCCCACTAGCCACACAGCTTCATCATGCAAATGTGGCACGGAGGATAGATGTGGTTAGCTCCGTCTCGACCAGCCACAACGTCTCTTGTTCTAGGCGATTCTTCTATTTTCCAAGTTTTTTTAGTTGTAATAACACCACGGCAAGCTAGTGCCGCTCTTCGTGTGTGCCCGTGCAAAGGTTAGACGATGGAGAGAAGAGAGATTGAGATCGCAGACCTGGGACCCACCAGTAAGTGAGATAACGGTCATGCACGTGTTGACGAGGCACTCCCTCTACTCTACTCAACGCAAGTACTGTATAAAATCAAGTTATGGGACAAAGCCAACAACCGTTCGTTTTTTCAGGCTATCGACTTACGCTTTGTAGTCCAGGTTGCCAGTTCAAATCTCGTCTTTCAGATTTGTTAGTTTTAGGTCCAAATTTGATTAATGACAAGTGGGACCCCTGTGTGTTGTTCTAATATTTCAGTGTAGGATGGGTTTTTTGAACAAACACTTTGCTCGGTTAGACAAGTAACAGCACGAGTTACACGTTTTTTTGCAAGTTTACGAACAAAAATGACAGTGGCAAAGAATATCACATCCACCCCGCAGCTTAGATACTATGGTGATACGAGTTTTTACACCGTTGGAAGTGAGATCCAATGGCTTGGGAGTAGTCTTTGTAATTATGCGCAATTTCCAAACTCTCCAAAGGTTTTTTTTCAAATAAAACATTCAGGCCTCGTGTGTGCCGCTGCATCATCGATCCAACGGCTCCCCGGTGCTCATATTAGGTGCTCCCCGTAGCTTAATTACCCGGTACGGTGATTGGAGTAGTTGTGGGCCGAATGCTACAAAAATATAATCTAAACCGATCGGAATAAATGCCTACACAAATTAATCCAAGGTTGGAGTGCCCCTCGCAATGTAAATAGCTCCAGCTTTGCGAGGGATGGAGAGGTAGTAGCTTCAACGCGTGGAAGATACGGTGTGAGAAAGTGAGGTCAATCGAGAGACATATAGATAGAGAGACAAAGTGAGTGTGGTCCGACATTCATTGAACAAATATATATGCTCTGGAGAGATATTGTCCGATTGAGCTTTTTGGCAAGGGTGAGGGCTGTAAGATAGAGCTTGAGAGATGATCCAGTCACAGACGTGTAGATATATTTTGTGCGTGGGAGGAAGCAAGCTCAACCGATCACATAGGGTCGCCGTGCGATCGAAAGAGTGAGACGGGTCGGAGAGAGTGACCTAGATAGACGATGTGCGTGAGAGAGTATACAATGTGAATAGGTCGAATTGGGCTCAAACATGGTGATATATCGTTTTTGTCCGAGAAAGAGCGAGGTCAATCGAGACATACGGAGAGAGAGAGAGATTGAGTGAGCGTGGCCCACCATGAGGTCGAAAGAGTGGTGGCGGCTTGGATGGACTGACCTAGATAGACAATCTGCGTGAGAGAGTATAGAGTGTGTCGATCGAGGCCCGAACAGGGAGATATATCATTTGTGTGTGAAAGAAAACATGGTTAAATGAGACTCAGATAAAGAGAGCGAGATTGAGCGAGTGTGGCCCGCCGTGCGGAAGAAAGAGTGAGACAATCTCGAGGGAGTGACCTAGATATACAACGTGAGTGCGTGCGCATGCACGAGAGGTTGGGGGGCTAGATAGGCAATGCATGTATTTAGCGCGAGAGGGTGAGAGGGAGAGGGAGAGAGAGAGAGAGAGCTCGGCATGGGGTGCAATGGTGGGTGTGTGAGGTAAATACATTTGGTAACAGAGTGGAAAAGGGGGTTGTGTAGTTGAGAGACTTAGAGATTGAAACATGGAGAGAAAGAATGAACGTGTGTTGGAAACCGATAGCTTCCTAAGGTGGTTAGGAGAGGAAGATTGACCGATACAGGAAGTATGTAGCATTTGTCGGGGGGGGGGGCTAAAAACAACATTTGAATGTACATAGTACGAGACTTAATATCGATGTTTCAATTCGGTGTACATTGTAAGATTTGAACCGAGGACCAGGCATACGGGTAATTATTTCGAATTCGTGCCATACTAAGTTTCGAAAAGTTGACATTGACTCAGTTTGTTGTGCTATTTTGTAGGTCATATGTTTGAATCCATCCAAAAGTTTTCTCACTACCATGGTGTTCATCATATACATATGAATTTGTATTAAAAAAGTAGCGTGGATACAGTGAAATGCGAAATCCACGTTAGAATTGGAGATCGCTACGTGACACACACTCTAATTCAAATAACTAACTACGTGACACACACTCTAATTCAAATAACTAATTATGTGACACACACTCTAATCCACGTTAGTGTGGGTACCATTTCGATTTTTTTCAAATAACTCCTCATTAATTAATTTATAGCACTCCCTTTGTTCACTTTTATAAGACCTTGAAGACATTCCAGACAATGTGCAAAACAGTTCATTTTAAGTTGTCTGAAATGACTTACAAAAGTGAACGGATGGAGTATCTCGTTTCGAATGACTAATTATTGCAAGGAAAACACGGGCATGGTAATACATACAGATTCGTTTGCAAATGAAAGAAGATTCGTTTGCATTCTCAAATGTAGGCGCACCAGGCAAACCAGGGTCGTGTCGGGGTGGACGCTGCTTCGGTGCCTTAAAGGCAACTGCCTTTGGGTCACTGACATGTGGGCCAGCCACCTGTTGGGCCCATATGTCATGGACACAAAGGCAGGTGCCTTAAAGCACCGAAGCATAGTCTTGTCGGGGTGGTCGCGTGTGTCGGACGGACGCGTAGCACCCACCCACCCCCCCCTCCCCCCCAAAAAAGGACGACGACAATATAAGTTCGCGCCTCCATGTTTCGGATTGAAATATCTGGCGGCCCCAATTCCAGCCCTGCAAAATCTCTCTTCTCCACCGTCCCCTTCCGCGCCCAGATTGCTCAAATCCCTAATTCGCCGCCAACCCTCAAATCGCCCCTCGTCTCGTCTCTTTCCCCACCGTTCCCCACCTCTGTGCCGGACGACGACGACGAAGACGATGGTCGCGCTTCACCACCGCACTAGAGCTACCTCATCTACGCCCTCATCCACCGCACCGGGTGGTCCACCGACAACGTCGGCCGTCGCAACCGGCGTGCCTCACAGACACCGAGTTCCACCACATCAGGTGCGCTTCACCGATGCCGTCTCCCAGCTCATCGGGGCTACTTCACCGAGCACATCGTCGCACCTCCGCCTCCCGAGGCCGTTGGGGCTTCACCAACGGTCTCGTCCACCGCATCGTAGCACTCCGCTGCCACTCAAGATCTGCATCCGTGCGCGGCCAGCCAATGCCAGCGCATCACCCTCAACGGCTCTGAAGTGACCCGCACTCTAGCTAGGCGAGCATGCCCAAACGCCAGCCCGAACTAGGTATCCACACATCACTCCCTTGTGCACTGTTTCGACGATGTTTGGATATCCTTTCACTGCTCTCTTAGCTTACACGCCTATGCAACTCTGACCTTAACTCTTATTTCTTCTGGAGATATCATCTGAAACAAGCAAATCCATATTTTAGCGAAGCATGACGGCGCTACGGGATCTGGTACACATCCTGCACACCCGTATAACCTTGTAAGTATCTGTCCTCCGGTACAAAATCAAGGTCGATTCCTCTTATTTGATCAACCATTCGCCGTGTCAAAAATGCAGAGGGGGATGCAAGGAGCACAAGGCCTGCACATCCAAGCAAGTGGTAACATGGACTTGTACATGGAACCTCCCAAGCACAAGCAGAGCTGCAGTGAGCCTGTACAACGAGCTAGCGTATGTCCCTGCATTTCATTTAATTCATACTGGCATTCATGTATGATTTGTGTGCAGTGGCTGATCCACGAATTCAAGTTACCAGGGGCGAACATTTAACTTAAAAAATACGAAGGCACTTGCACTCTGGAAATCAACATAACTTGAGAAATGTGAAGCTATATGCACTTTGAAAACCAATTAATGATCCAAAGTAGTTCAGATTATAAACACTAAATGATGCAAGCACCAAAAAACACAAAATGCAACATGGTGTACAAGGACTACAAACATGGTCTGTACCTGCTTGAATTATTCGTTCTCTGGCTGAAAATATCGAAGTGTAATTGCACGTATAATCAGTGCGCAAACTGCATATCAATATATCTATCATGCACAAGTATGCCTATAGTTTCAAACAACAGATTAGAAAAGTATTTATGCTATGTTTTCATGATACGGGGACTTTCTGGTAGATGGCATCGACGTTTCCTCAAGCTATGAAAATGCACTATAATTTGCTTGTCATCAATGCCTGCAAATCTCTGTCTCTCTCAACATAGTAGATCATCATTAGACACTAAATCCTTCAATGAGCTTGCAAAATGCTTGCATTAGATCCCTCATTAGACACTATATGTTCATCACCAGGAGCATGTAAAATGTTTGCATCAAATCCTTCATTATCAGTCTGTTCATTAGACAATTCAGGCTCAAGAACAACATGAGCTTGTATGTTTGCACCGGAAACTTGATTAGATACATCAGATTCAGTCAGTTCAGTATTGATTGGGGGAGTTATAAAATAACTAGAAATTGGTTTCATTTTCTCATAGATTCCCTACATACAAGCAGTTTTACAACACCGTCAGGTTTAACTATTGGCCAGAAATTGAAGAGTTGAATTAGATATAATCAGGGATGTGATGTACCTGTTCGTTGCGCATGCTACTCTTGCAAGCTGCGACTGTACATTTGCGCAAGCTCGATGCCATGCCCGTACTGCCGCCGCTGCCTCCCACGCAGGCTACACCCAGGGTTGGATCTTCATTTTCTTGTCCTTCCGTTCGCTTGAAGGCCGGGGACCGCCCTCCAACGAGGGCGCGAGGAAGTGCTGTGTCGGTCTGTCCAGCGGTGGCTAGGTTAGGAGCGAACCAGACTGGAGGCTGGAGCGAATGAATTGGGATTTTTCCTGGTGTTGATCGATATGGGAGGCGCTCGTTTGGGCCGCGAGCCTGCTATAGGGCCTGCCTTGCACTTATGTTATTGTCCCATCCAAATTGAAACATTTTTCTTCATTTTTTACATTGCCTGCTCGTGCGTTGGGACGAACAAAACTAGCGTGGGCCAACCTGGACGACTCAAACTAGGTGCACACTTTCCAGCCACCTGAGGCGGCTGCCCATACCAGCCCCTATGGTGGCATCGCCCCTTTTTGCATGTATGATTGGATAGTGAAAAATATTCCAGTGACGCTTTTGATTTACCCACAGAATGGTTGAATTGCTTGTTTCTATGAACTGAGTTCACCAATAATGTGAAGGATGCCAGTCTTTTCATCCTATTGTAGATTTCTTAGATCTCGATATGCCAAAAGTAATCGCATGAAATATACAGTAAAAGTCAGTGTGATGTGTTTGGCTATAACTAGTCTGACTACACGTCCTCATATAACATATAAAGGACGCACCATCTTACAAAATTAACCATTCGACTTACCCATGCAGTGTGGGAAGAAAGAAGTGTTAGGACTGCGTATCCAAGCAATTGATGTCATGGACTCCTTCGTACAACCTTGTAGGCGAAAAATAAGTTGCAGTGTGTCTGTACAAAGAACTAGCGTAAGTTCAGTTACCTGCTTCTCGGAATTTTAGTTAGCCACTTATTGCAAAATTGTTCAATTATGTTGCTTGGCTTAATTTAGTTTGCTACTGATTACATAATGGCACAACATGTTAATCATATTGTAGACTGCGCCTACCTATGTGTTTGATACTTACTGTTAAGAATTACCTGTTTGCCTTAACTTAAATATCTACTTGTTTGTTTAACTGCTTTGCTGCTGCAACAGCGGGTTACAATGATGTTAATAACTACTTTTCAGCATCCAATTGAAACTATTTAATTCCTTGTTTGTTTAACTGGTTTGCTGTTATAACTCCCAGTTGAGATGTTTTGCTAACTTCAACTTTTCTGAATCCAATCGAAACTTTAATGGCAAAACAGGCTAGCCCAAGATCAAAGAGCGAGGTCCCCATGGACGTTGCATCATCCCACGGCAGTGGCACCAGCCCAATCGTGCATTATGAATTGCCAACTGCTGATGCTCTAGAGGCTAAACTAGTGGTAGAAAGAGATTCTGCTTCTGCACTTAGAGATGAAGTTGACATGTTGAGGAAGCAAACAGCACAATCACAAGCAGCACTCAAGACAACCATTAAATATTTGGTGGATTTCAAAACGAAGCAAGCTGAGATTGACCGGATTTTTAAGGTCCTGAAGGAAAAAAGGAAATTAAATTCCTACTTGGTAAATCATAGGTGAAATGTTCTTTCCATAGTTTAATAACCTTTGTGTTGTCTGTTCATGTAATCAATCAAACCATTTGTTTTAGAGATCATGTAATAATTGTTTTTTGTTTTTTGTTTGTAATTTTATTTGAGCACAAGTCTGTATTAATTGATAAGACTCGGAGACATTTCATTTGGATTGCTGTTCCAGACCTACAAATATGCCAATCGGGCTGAATGTGCATTCAGCAATAGTAGTATAGATGGACCATAAGTGGCACGCATCGGAAAGGGCCAAGATGCTGGCTAAAAAAAGGATGCTGTTGTAGCCAAAAAAAGTATAGCGGCCTGGCTTATGTATGTTAGTTGATATTATTGATCCATATACTCTATAAGTGTTTATATGTCTGTTAGTTCCGTACATTCTTGGTCGATTGACTTGGTATTTGAATCTTGATACATCGCTTGTGTACATATCTAAATGGGAGTACACATTATGCTGCGTGTGACATTTGAGTTGGACATGAAGTGTTCCAAATATTCGAATTCACCTTAAACTGGATTCTAGTTTCTGAATTTGAGTATCGGCATTTGTAAACCATATTCATATATGACAGTAGAATACATCCTTGTCGTCCTTTTGAAGATATATAAAAACATATAGAATGATTTATAAAGATTCATATAGGAATACAAAATGGATTCGAATTTAGTTGCCAGGGTAAACGTGGATGCTTATTGTCCCAAAATTCGAAAAAAACAGCAAAATGTCCACTCCCACATCGGCTGCCCGAAGCCAAGTGTTTGGGAGATGGAAATTACTGTCTACCCATTACACGGACAATCCATCGGCCCGATTTCCACTGCTCTAAATAGGGGTAGGTTAGTAACTTTAATTAGACGTGACACGACCGCCTCTGAGCCCATTCCGACACGGTGGGCGTCAAACATGGGCGGCAAAACTCATTTGATTCAAGATCGTCCGAAAGACCTCTGTTTCTCCCTCCATTCCCCATTCATACACGGTGGGCGGCAAAACACCCTCTCCTCGTCCGAAATAGATGTAGGCTAATATTTTAAATAGGGGCAGATGTGTAACTTCCATCAGACGTGACACAACCGCCCTACCTGTCAGCCCCGTTCATACACCGTGGGCGGCAAAACACCCTCTCCTCGCTCGAAATCGATGTAGGCTAATATTTTAAATAGGGGCAGATGTGTAACTTCCATCATACGTGACACAACCGCCCTACCTGTCAGCCCCGTTCATACACCGTGGGGGCCAACCGTGGGTGGCAAAACACCCTCTCCTTGCCTGAAATAGTTACCGGCAAATATTTGGGAGATGCGAGATTACCGTCCTATCCCCAACCGACGAGACATCCAAATTTGAAACGGGGGATAAGTATGTAACTTTCCCATATTTCAGACAGGCGCGTCCCAAAAACATGGTTCCTCGTACCTCTCCCTCCATTTTCCCACTCATACACCGTCCATGCTAGAACACCCCATTTCCCACACCAGCCTTCGTCCGCCACCCCATCCATCGCCGCCGTCCTCCACCACATCAATCGCCACCGTCCTCCACCATGCTGGAGCACCTACCAAGACCGCGTCGTCCACTGCTAGAGATGGACGTTTCTCATCCACGGCGATGGACCAATAGCCTTGCATCGCGTCCTCTCGCTTCATCGGCGCCATCGTCCTCTTTGCCGGGGCCGCTCACACGACCTTCTCTTCCACCGCAACGGGACTTATCCCCCGATGCACCCGTCTACCATTGCATATCTGCTTCAATGCCACCGACATCCATCGCACCCCCGATGCCTACACGGCGCCGCAAGAGAGGTGGTACTTCATATCTCCTCAACTTTTTGATCTCAACCAGAAAATAGATCTTAACTTGGTTACTCTACTTTCTTTTCAGCTCTAAGAATTTAGTTCTTAGTTCGAAGCAAACAATGGATGCTAAATATCATTTCTCCGGTTTGCAGCTTCAAATCTGCCATGGCACAGCCATAATACGGTTTAATTGATCATGCTTAGGGTTTAATTGATCATGTTGGTTCCGTGGTGGTTTCTTTAATAGAAATCAGAGGGGAAACCCTCTTTTGCTAAAAAAATATGCTTAGAGTTTCCCCCTTTTATGATCACTATACGATCAGAATACATGCTTCGTGTCATAATAACACTGCTCCACCCATCAAGCTAAACAAGCTTAGTTGTTCAAATACGAATCTGATATTATTAAAACAGAGTTGTTTAATTGGTCAGCTAAATGTTCCTAAATTAGTTTCGAAAATGCATGTTCGCCGCTCGGGTGTGTATCTCTGTGTATGGTTTGGTTAGCACGGTTGGGGAGGTGAACTTTGCATATGCAGGGGTTTATAGGGAGACACTCTCCGAGTTGAAACCGCAATGCATTCCATAGATAATCTGACTACTTTTTATGTTTTCATGAATCTCAGATTCTGAACAGCATCATAATGATTATGAGCTTGCGCGCATGAAAAGAATAAAGCAGAACAATGCCATGGCTGTCAAACTTGGCCTTAAGGGACTGAAATCAAGTCTGGATGCAATGCAATGCAAACACTCTCCACCTACAGATTCATGCTCAGAATATGATCCTAACAGTGATTCTGAGCTAGAGGGAGAACTAAGTCAATGTAGCTCCCTAGTGGAGGAGTCAGAGGAAGATGCCCTATCTTATTCACCCATCAAGGTACTTGCTCTAACTTTCCAAGGTTACATTGCTCGCACATATCTTGCAACTGATGCTTTGCATTGCTTCTACTTTGTTGAACTGACATTAGCTTAGTTTACACATCGTGTATGTGAATGTGCCCTGCCTATCCATTTTCAGTACATATTCCATTTGTCATCATACCATATTTATCCATTCAAATGTTGTTCTTGTGTATCAGACGTTCAAAAGGAAGAGGGTGATTGCTGATCATGGAGGAGCACAAGCAAAGTATTTGGAAAAGGTAGTGGCACCTGATAAATCAAATAGCCCATTAGGTGTAGTTGCAATATCACCCGGCCCACAAAATACCCCAACTCTAGCAGACTCTAGCCCTACTACACTGGTCACTTCTAATGCCCCAACTCAGCAGACCCCAACTGCAGCAAACAGTATGATTATGCCAGTTGACATAGCACCAGCTGTACGACGCAAAACCCCCATTCTAGCAAAGAGTACACCAAATCCAGTTGCCAAATCCCTTTTCGAACCAGAGAGAGCCCCAATTGCAGCAAATAGGACCCCTGTTCCATTTCTTCCCAGTTTAGAAGATGAAGCTTATGTTGTTGTCAGGAACTTTGTGCGCATCTTTCCTTCATGGAAAGATTATACCGCAGACACAGAACAATTTCCAGTCTTCCTCCGCAACTTATGCGTAAGTAATGTACTAATGTTATTCATGGTCATTACTGCATATGTTTCTACTGACAGAAGACACAAGATTTCATTCTTTTAAATAGGCGAGGCGCAAACTGGATTGTGATGACGAGCAAGGGTTGGTTGCGCTTTTCAAGCACTCGTTGATGAAGTATCGTTCCTACCTGAGGCAAGCGCACTTCGATGGCAAGCCTCTGAACGAAATTTCTATGAAGTCTCCGGTGCTACATTTATCTGACGGTGACTGGAATAATCTTGTTACACATTGGTCTCGGCTGCAGCGTAAGGTACTGTCTATGATATCACATCACAATTTGAACTACATTTCTGCATTTGCCTTAATGTCTCACTTGTACGAAAACTGTTAGCAGAAGAACATTCGTTCTCAAGGGACCACAGAATCTCGCAACTATACTGCACACTGCATTGCTCTTGTGAGTACCTCTTGCCCTGTATGACCTTACTTACTTTCATAGCTGTTTGATTATGTAGCATCACTGCACATGTTAGCCTCGTAATCGTCCATTTGGTGGACATTATAAGATCTATATGGACTCTTACATAAATTTAGAATCAACCCAATGCTTTTCAAGAGGTTTAGCTCTACAGTCCTCTTGTAAGGACTGAACGTGGTCTATCACTATACTTACATTAACAGCTACTCCCTCCGTCCCATAATATAAGAACGTTTTGTACAATACACCAGTGTTCAAAACACTCTTGTATTATGGGAAGAGGGATTGGTTCATTTTGTAGCATTCTGCATCTTATCTCCCTCGCCCACCATTTACTAAAAAAGATCAGATCTATATTTAATCTTACCAACAAGTAGAATACACAGACAATGCCAGTGCAGAAGTGTAGCCCATTGCTCTGGTCAGTACATTTTGTCCTGTAACGCTTGTACTTCCAGGGATTGGTAGTTGATTATGTAGCATCAATCTGCATCTTATCTTCATTATCCTCTATCCCTTCCAGTATTATCATATCTATAATTACTCTCTACAAAATGTAGAGTACAGGCATGTTGGGGAACGTTGCAGAAAACAAAAAAAATTCTATGGTTTCACCAAGATCCATCTATGAGTTCATCTAGCAACGAGTGATCGGATTGCATCTACATACCTTTGTAGATCACGCGCGGAAGCGTTCAAAGAACGGGGATGAGGAAGTCGTACTCGACGTGATCCAAATCACCGGAGATCCTAGCGCCGAACGGACGGCACCTCCGCGTTCAACACACGTACGGTCTGCGTGACGTCTCCTCCTTCTTGATCCAGCAAGGGGGAAGGAGAGGTTGATGAAGATCCAGCAGCATGACGGCGTGGTGGTGGATGCAGGGGTCACCGCAGCAGGGCTTCGCCGTTCTACTACGAGAGGGAGAGGTGTTGCAGGGGAGAGGGAGGCGCCAAGACTCAAGGGTGCGGCTGCCCCCTCCCTCCCCCTTTATATAGGCCCCCTAGGGGGTGCGCCAGCCCTAGGATATGGGATCTCCTAGGGGGGGGGGGCGGCGGCCAAGGGGTGGAGTGCCCCCCAAGCCAGGTGGGGCGCCCCCCCACCCTAGGGTTCCCAACCCTAGGCGCATGGGGTGGGCCAAGGGGGGCGCACCAGCCCACTATGGGCTGGTTACCCTCCCCACTTTGGCCCATGGGGCCCTCCGGGATGGGTGGCCCCACCCGGTGGACCCCCGGGACCCTTCCGGTGGTCCCGGTACAATACCGGTGACCCCCGAAACTCTCCCGATGGCCGAAACTGCACTTCCTATATATAATTCTTCACCTCCGGACCATTCCGAAACTCCTCGTGACGTCCAGGATCTCATCCGGGACTCCGAACAACTTTCGGGTTACTGCATATTCATATCTCTACAACCCTAGCGTCACCGAACCTTAAGTGTGTAGACCCTACGAGTTCGGGAGACATGTAGACATGACCGAGATGGCTCTCCGGTCAATAACCAACAGCGGGATCTGGATACCCATGTTGGCTCCCACATGCTCCTCGATGATCTCATCAGATGAACCACGATGTCGAGGATTCAAGCAACCCCGTATACAATTCCCTTTGTCAATCGGTACGTTACTTGCCCGAGATTCGATCGTCGGTATCCCAATACCTCGTTCAATCTTGTTACCGGAAAGTCACTTTACTCGTACCGTAATGCATGATCCCATGACCAGACACTTGGTCACTTTGAGCTCATTGTGATGATGCATTACCGAGTGGGCCCAGAGATACCTCTCCGTCATACGGAGTGACAAATCCCAGTCTTGATCCGTGTCAACCCAACAGACACTTTAGGAGATACCCGCAGTATACCTTTATAGTTACCCAGTTACGTTGTGACGTTTGGTACACCCAAAGCACTCCTACGGTATCCGGGAGTTACACGATCTCATGGTCTAAGGAAAAGATACTTGACATTGGAAAAACTCTAGCAAACGAACTATACGATCTTGTGCTATGTTTAGGATTGGGTCTTGTCCATCACATCATTCTCCTAATGATGTGATCCCGTTATCAATGACATCCCCATGTCCATAGCCAGGAAACCATGACTATCTGTTGATCAACGAGCTAGTCAACTAGAGGCTCACTAGGGACACATTGTGGTCTATGTATTCACACATGTATTACGATTTCCGGATAATAAAATTATAGCATGAATAATAGACAATTATCATGAACAAGGAAATATAATAATAATCCTTTTATTATTGCCTCTAGGGCATATTTCCAACAGTCTCCCACTTGCACTAGAGTCAATAATCTAGTTACATTGTGATGAATCGAACACCCATGGAATTCTGGTGTTGATCATGTTTTGCTCTAGGGAGAGGTTTAGTCAACGGATCTACTACATTCAGGTCCGTATGTACTTTACAAATCTCTATGTCTCCATTTTGAACACTTTCACGAATGGAGTTGAAGCGACGCTTGATATGCCTGGTCTTCCTGTGAAACCTGGGCTCCTTGGCAAGGGCAATAGCTCCAGTGTTGTCACAGAAGAGAGTCATCGGGCCCGACACATTGGGTATGACTCCTAGGTCGGTAATGAACTCCTTCACCCAGACTGCTTCGTGTGCTGCCTCCGAGGCTGCCATGTACTCCGCTTCACATGTAGATCCCGCCATAAAGCTTTGCTTGCAACTGCACCAGCTTACTGCCCCACCATTCAAAATATACACGTATCCGGTTTGTGACTTAGAGTCATCCAGATCTGTGTCGAAGCTAGCGTAAACGTAACCCTTTACGACGAGCTCTTCGTCACCTCCATAAACGAGAAACATTTCCTTAGTCCTTTTCAGGTACTTCAGGATATTCTTGACCGTTGTCCAGTGTTCCTTGCCGGGATTACTTTGGTACCTACCTACCAAACTTACGGCAAGGTTTACATCAGGTCTGGTACACAGCATGGCATACATAATAGAACCTATGGCTGAGGCATAGGGGATGACACTCATCTCTTCTATATCTTCTGCCGTGGTCGGACATTGAGCTGAGCTCAATTTCACACCTTGCAACACAGGCAAGAACCCCTTCTTAGACTGATCCATATTGAACTTCTTCAATATCTTATCAAGGTATGTGCTTTGTGAAAGACCTATGAGGCGTCTTGATCTATCTCTATAGATCTTGATGCCTAATATATAAGCAGCTTCTCCAAGGTCCTTCATTGAAAAACTCTTATTCAAGTAGGCCTTAATGCTGTCCAAAAGTTCTATATCATTTCCCATCAAAAGTATGTCATCTACATATAATATGAGAAATGCTACAGAGCTCCCACTCACTTTCTTGTAAACGCAGGCTTCTCCATAAGTCTGCATAAACCCAAACGCTTTGATCATCTCATCAAAGCGAATGTTCCAACTCCGAGATGCTTGCACCAGCCCATAAATCGAGTGTTGGAGCTTGCACACCTTGTCAGCATTCTTAGGATCGACAAAACCTTCTGGCTGCATCATATACAGTTCTTCCTTAAGATAAGCGTTAAGGAATGCCGTTTTGACGTCCATTTGCCATATCTCATAATCATAGTATGCGGCAATTGCTAACATGATTCGGACGGACTTCAGCTTTGCCACGGGAGAGAATGTCTCATCGTAGTCAACCCCTTGAACTTGTCGATAACCCTTAGCGACAAGCCGAGCTTTATAGATGGTCACATTACCATCCGCGTCTGTCTTCTTCTTAAAGATCCATTTATTTTCTATGGCTCGCCGATCATCGGGCAAGTCAGTCAAAGTCCATACTTCGTTTTCATACATGGATCCTATCTCGGATTTCATGGCTTCCATCCATTTGTCGGAATCCGGGCCCACCATCGCTTCTTCATAGTTCGAAGGTTCACCGTTGTCTAACAACATGATTTCCAAGACAGGGTTGGCGTACCACTCTGGTGCGGAACGTGTCCTTGTGGACCTTCGAAGTTCAGTAGGAGCTTGATCAGACATATCTTGATCATCATCATTAACTTCCTCTCTAATTGGTGCAGGCACCATAGGAACATTTTCCTAAGCTGCGCTACTCTCTGATTCAAGAGGCAGTACTTCATCAAGCTCTACTTTCCTCCCACTTACTTCTTTAGAGAGAAACTCTTTCTCTAGAAAGGATCCATTCTTGGCAACAAAGATCTTGCCTTCGGATCTGAGGTAGAAGGCATACCCAATAGTTTCTTTAGGGTATCCTATGAAGATGCATTTTTCCGACTTGGGTTCGAGCTTTTCAGGTTGAAGTTTCTTGACATAAGCATCGCATCCCCAAACTTTTAGAAACGACAGCTTAGGCTTCTTCCCAAACCATAATTCATACGGTGTCGTCTCAACGGATTTCGACGGAGCCCTATTTAAAGTGAATGCGACAGTCTCTAAAGCATAGCCCCAAAATGACAGCGGTAAATCGGTAAGAGACATCATAGATCGCACCATATCCAATAGAGTGCAATTACGACGTTCGGACACACCATTACGCTGAGGTGTTCCAGGCGGCGTGAGTTGTGAAACTATTCCACATTTTCTTAAGTGTGTGCCAAATTCGTCACTCAAGTATTCTCCTCCACGATCTGATTGCAAAAACTTGATTTTTCTGTCACGTTGATTTTCAACCTCACTTTGAAATTCCTTGAACTTTTCAAAGGTTTCAGACTTGTGTTTCATTAAGTAGACATACCCATATCTACTCAAGTCATCAGTGAGGGTGAGAACATAACGATAGCCACCACGAGCCTCAACACTCATTGGACCGCACACATCAGTATGTATGATTTCCAATAGGTTGGTTGCTCGCTCCATTATTCCTGAGAACGGAGTCTTGGTCATCTTACCCATGAGGCATGGTTCGCACGTGTCAAATGATTCGTAATCAAGAGACTCTAAAAGTCCATCTGCATGGAGCTTCTTCATGCGTTTGACACCTATGTGACCAAGGCGGCAGTGCCACAAGTATGTGGGACTATCATTATCAACCTTACATCTTTTGGTATTCACACTATGAATATGTGTAGCATTACGCTCGAGATTCATTAAGAATAAACCATTCACCATAGGAGTGTGACCATAAAACATATCTCTCATATAAATAGAACAACCATTATTCTCGGATTTAAATGAGTAGCCATCTCGAATTAAACGAGATCCTGATACAATGTTCATGCTCAAAGCTGGTACTAAATAACAACTATTGAGGTTTAAAACTAATCCCGTGGGTAAATGTAGAGGTAGCGTTCCGACGGCGATCACATCGACCTTGGAACCATTCCCGATGCGCATCGTCACCTCGTTCTTTGCCAGTCTCCGTTTATTTCGCAGCTCCTGCTTTGAGTTACAAATGTGAGCAACCGCACCGGTATCAAATACCCAGGGGCTACTACGAATACTGGTAAGGTACACATCAATTACATGTATATCACATATACCTTTTGTGTTGCCGGCCTTCTTGTCCACTAAGTATTTGGGGCAGTTCCGCTTCCAGTGACCACTTCCCTTGCAATAAAAGCACTCAGTCTCGGGCTTGGGTCCATTCTTTGGCTTCTTCCCGGCAGCTTGCTTACCGGGCGCGGAAACTCCCTTGCCGTCCTTCTTGAAGTTCTTTTTACCCTTGCCTTTCTTGAACTTGGTGGTTTTATTGACCATCAACACTTGATGTTCCTTTTTGACTTCTACCTCTGCTGATTTCAGCATTGAAAATACCTCAGGAATGGTCTTTTCCATCCCCTGCATATTGAAGTTCATCACAAAGCTCTTGTAGCTCGGTGGAAGCGACTGAAGGATTCTGTCAATGACCGCGTCATCCGGGAGATTAACTCCCAGCTGAGTTAAGCGGTTATGTAATCCAGACATAGTGAGTATGTGCCCACTGACAGAACTATTTTCCTCCATCTTACAGCTGAAGAACTTGTCAGGGACTTCATATCTCTCGACCCGGGCATGAGCTTGAAAAACCATTTTCAGCTCTTCGAACATCTCATATGCTCCGTGTCTCTCAAAACGCTTTTGGAGCCTCGGTTCTAAGCTGTAAAGCATGCCGCACTAAACGAGGGAGTAGTCATCAGCACGTGTCTGCCAAGCGTTCATAACGTCTTGGTTCTGTGGGATGGGTGCATCACCTAGCGGTGCTTCTAGGACATAATCTTTCTTGGCAGCTATGAGGATGATCCTCAGGTTCCGGACCCAGTCCGTATAATTGTTGCCATCGTCTTTCAGCTTGGTTTTCTCTAGGAATGCGTTGAAGTTGAGGACAACGTGGGCCATTTGATCTACAAGACATATTGTAAAGATTTTAGACTAAGTTCATGATAATTAAGTTCATCTAGTCAAATTATATAATGAACTCCCACTCAGATAGACATCCCTCCCGTCATCTAAGTATAACATGATCCGAGTTAACTAGGCCGTGTCCGATCATCATGTGAGACGGACTAGTCAACATCGGTGAACATCTTCATGTTGATCGTATCTTCTATACGACTCATGCTCGACCTTTCGGTCTTTTGTGTTCCGAGGCCATGTATGTACATGCTAGGCTCGTCAAGTCAACCTAAGTGTTTGCATGTGTAAATCTGTCTTACACCCGTTGTATGTGAACGTTGGAATCTATCACACCCGATCATCACGTGGTGCTTCGGAACAACGAACTGTCGCAACGGTGCATAGTTAGGGGAAACACTTTCTTGAAATTATTATGAGGGATCATCTTATTTACTACCGTCGTTCTAAGTAAACAAGATGCAAAAACATGATAAACATCACATGCAATCAAATAATAATAGTGACATGATATGGCCAATATCACATAGCTCCTTTGATCTCCATCTTGGGGCTCCATGATCATCTTGTCACCGGCATGACACCATGATCTCCATCATCATGATCTCTATCATCGTGTCTCCATGAAGTTGCTCGCCAACTATTACTTCTACTACTATGGCTAACACGTTTAGCAATAAAGTAAAGTAATTTACATGGCGTTTCTCAATGACATGCAGGTCATACAAAAAATAAAGACAACTCCTATGGCTCCTGACGGTTGTCATACTCATCGACATGCAAGTCGTGATTCCTATTACAAGAACATGATCTCATACATCAGATATATATCATTCATCATTCATCACAACTTTGGCCATATCATATCACAAAGCACTTGCTGCAAAAACAAGTTAGACATCCTCTAATTGTTGTTGCAAGTTTTACGTGGCTGCAAAAGGGTTCTAGCAAGAACGTTTTCTTACCTACGTGAAAGCCACAACGTGATTTGTCAACTTCTATTTACCCTTCATAAGGACCCTTTTCATCGAATCCGCTCCAACTAAAGTGGGAGAGACAGACACCCGCTAGCCACCTTATGCAACTAGTGCATGTCAGTCGGTGGAACCAGTCTCACGTAAGCGTACGTGTAAGGTCGGTCCGGGCCGCTTCATCCCACAATACCGCTGAAGCAAAATAAGACTAGTAGCGGCAAGAAAGTTGACAACATCTACGCCCACAACAAATTGTGTTCTACCCGTGCAAAGAGAACTACGCATAGACCTAGCTCATGATGCCACTGTTGGGGAACGTTGCAGAAAACAAAAAAAATTCTACGGTTTCACCAAGATCCATCTATGAGTTCATCTAGCAACGATTGATCGGATTGCATCTACATACCTTTGTAGATCACGCGCGGAAGCGTTCAAAGAACGGGGATGAGGAAGTCGTACTCGACGTGATCCAAATCACCGGAGATCCTAGCGCCGAACGGACGGCACCTCCGCGTTCAACACACGTACAGTCAGCGTGACATCTCCTCCTTCTTGATCCAGCAAGGGGGAAGGAGAGGTTGATGAAGATCCAGCAGCACGACGGTGTGGTGGTGGATGCAGGGGTCACCGCAGCAGGGCTTCGCCGTTCTACTACGAGAGGGAGAGGTGTTGCAGGGGAGAGGGAGGCGCCAAGACTCAAGGGTGCGGCTGCCGCCTCCCTCCCCCCCTTTATATAGGCCCCCTAGGGGGTGCGCCGGCCCTAGGAGATGGGATCTCCTAGGGGGGGCAGCGGCCAAGGGGTGGAGTGCCCCCCAAGCCAGGTGGGGCGCCCCCCCACCCTAGGGTTCCCAACCCTAGGCGCATGGGGTGGGCCAAGGGGGGCGCACCAGCCCACTATGGGCTGGTTCCCCTCCCCACTTTGGCCCATGGGGCCCTCCGGGATGGGTGGCCCCACCCGGTGGACCCCCGGGACCCTTCCGGTGGTCCCGGTACAATACCGGTGACCCCCGAAACTCTCCCGATGGCCGAAACTGCACTTCCTATATATAATTCTTCACCTCCGGACCATTCCGGAACTCCTCGTGATGTCCACGATCTCATCCAGGACTCCGAACAACTTTCAGGTTACTGCATATTCATATCTCTACAACCCTAGCGTCACCGAACCTTAAGTGTGTAGACCCTACGGGTTCGGGAGACATGTAGACATGACCGAGATGGCTCTCCGGTCAATAACCAACAGCGGGATCTGGATACCCATGTTGGCTCCCACATGCTCCTCGATGATCTCATCGGATGAACCACGATGTCGAGGATTCAAGCAACCCCGTATACAATTCCCTTTGTCAATCGGTATGTTACTTGCCCGAGATTCGATCGTCGGTATCCCAATACCTCGTTCAATCTCGTTACCGGCAAGTCACTTTACTCATACCATAATGCATGATCCCGTGACCAGACACTTGGTCACTTTGAGCTCATTGTGATGATGCATTACTGAGTGGGCCCAGAGATACCTCTCCGTCATACGGAGTGACAAATCCCAGTCTTGATCCGTGTCAACCCAACAGACACTTTCGGAGATACCCGCAGTATACCTTATAGTTACCCAGTTACGTTGTGACGTTTGGTACACCCAAAGCACTCCTGCGGTATCCGGGAGTTACACGATCTCATGGTCTAAGGAAAAGATACTTGACATTGGAAAAACTCTAGCAAACGAACTATACGATCTTGTGATATGTTTAGGATTGGGTCTTGTCCATCACATCATTCTCCTAATGATGTGATCCCGTTATCAATGACATCCCCATGTCCATAGCCAGGAAACCATGACTATCTGTTGATCAACGAGCTAGTCAACTAGAGGCTCACTAGGGACACATTGTGGTCTATGTATTCACACATGTATTACGATTTCCGGATAATAAAATTATAGCATGAATAATAGACAATTATCATGAACAAGGAAATATAATAATAATCCTTTTATTATTGCCTCTAGGGCATATTTCCAACAAGGCAATGCTTATGCAGAAGATTATGTGCTGAAATTCTTGAGTTATCCTTCCCTTGCCATGGAGAAGGGCATTATAAAGCTGGTGTTAACTGTTAATGTAAGTCAGTCCTTCTAAAGCCTTTATCCTCAACTGCTGTTTAATTTGCTCATACTCCCTATCGTTTACTGCTGTTTACTTTGCTGTTTCTACCAAAATGCATGTTCGTAAGAACCATAAGTTCTAAGTTTTACTTGTAAAACCAAATTCCTTATTCATACCATGCACATTACTTAATACTCCCTATATGTATGCTTGTTTTTGTGGATCTATAATCCAGTGTGTGGTGAAGTAGCCCACGTTTGCACCTTGTCATCTCCTGTTTTATCTTACTGATGTGGTTGATGATATGAACAACATGCCATGCACATTATCCAAAATAGATACAATGATTTTCTTTGCCCTTCATCTATGCTTGTTATGTTGACATGGTAATCCAGTAGTGTGGTGAAGCTCCCCGCATTATGAACAATGCCAAATTATGCTATTGATATTTTGAACATACTCTTTATTTTCTAATTTGAAATTGGATAGAATTGATAGAACAGTTATCATCTTTGTTTATACACGTGCAAAACCTGTCATCTCTCTGCTTTGTTTCGGGGTGATATGCCTGATGGCATGCACAAGTTTGCTGAAGGCTGTGAGACAAACCCAACATATATTGCAGCAAAGAAGGCAAAACATCTTGAAGATAGTGAGACAACCCCAAAGTCTTGTCTTGATGTAGTGTTCAAGTTACTTGAGACTAACAGTCAGACAAGCTCACAGAATTCATTGTCTGAATCAATTCGACTTCTTCAGTCCCAAGTTCTAGCAGAAAGGCAATATGCAACTCAACTTCGACTTGAAGTCCTATCTCTAAGAAAGATTGCGGAGAACACCAATGAGAACCTCATCGCTAAACAACTACATCTGGAAGCTATGACCGACATGCTAGGTCAGTCTCACAGCCTTGCTCAGCAGCTTGCGCAGCAGTTCCCCCGCAAGGCTAACCTTTCTTGAACTGTCTTGGAAGTGGTCTCGGTTCAGTATTATTTTGTTACGCTGCAATGGTGCCCAGTTTTTGTAATCTGCTTCTTCGTTGCGCTTTATGATCACTGGTGGCGAACTTTGATGCCCAATGGATGTAATATACCTTAAATCCTTTATTGTGTAGTGTAGGTTTATTCTTAGTTACTATGCCGTAATTTCTTTATTGTATAGAGTAGGTTTGTTCTTAATTCCTACTAGTTACACAGCAGCTCGAAATGAACCCCGACCCATGATTGTGCGAATCAAATCACGGGCTTTTAACAGGCCAAAATTGTCTGGGTCCTTGTTTGGCCCAATCAAATATCGGCTGCGAGCAGGCCGGATGCAAATCGGGTCGTAGTTAGGCCCAACTATATGACGGGCTTTTAATAGGCCGAAATTAATATAGGGCCGAAATGTTAAACGGGCCCTTAACAGGCCAAAACTAATATCAGGCCAAATTACTAAGTGGGCCTTTAGTAAGTGGGCCCAAAAGCATAGTGTCCAATTGACGGGCCGAATCTGATATGGGCCATAATTGAGCCCAAAGCCTCTTAAAGGGCCGGACTTGATCTGGGCCGTAATTTGGCCCAGAACGTGGTAGGCTTTTAACAAGCTGGATCTCATATGGGCCACTATTAGGCCCGGAGCGTGGCAGGCCATTAATGGACCGGATCAAATATGGGCCGACATTTGGCCCAAAACATGGCAGCCAGTTAATGGGCTGGCCTACTAGGGTCCTCAAAATCTTGTGGGCCTACAGCTGGGCCGGGCCATTAATGTCGGCGAAATCTCGTGGGCCTTTAGCTGGGCCGGCCCATTATGACCCGCAAGAATCTTGTGGGCCTTTACCTGGGCCGGCCCATTATGGCACACAAAAATCTTGTGGGCCTTTACCTGGGCCGACCCATTATGGCCCGCAAAATCTTGTGGGCCTTTAGCTGGGCCAGCCCATTATGGCCCGCAAAATCTTGTGGGCCTTTAGCTGGGCCAGCCCATTATGGTCCGCAAAATCTCGTGGGCCTTTAGCTGGGCCGTCCCATTATGGTCCGCAAAATCTTGTGGGCCTTTAGTTGGGCCGGCCCATTTAAACTTGTTGGGCCGTGCCACGTGTCGACGTATCATAGGCACCTTCTGTCCAGTGAGTGGATGACATCTGTCCCGACGATGAGCCGACACGTGTTTCCTCTAGCCAATGCTGATTTTACACATGGAAAATCCCCATTGGTCGGGGCTATTAATGGGTTATCGGATCCAAAACCCGACCCGATAGCTTAACGGCGTTCCGTTACGGTGGATGCCACGTGTCAGTCACCCTTGACGAAAGCACTTCTGTGACGCGCGATTTATCGTCATGGAAGTGGACACTTCCGTGATGATAATTTTGGTAATGTCATGGAACACTTCTACGACAGCACATGTATGACTATCTTGATTCTGTCATAAATTTGTCATGGATATACATGCATGACAAAAAAAGCGACCTACGGTGACAAACACGTATCATCACGGAAGTGTATTTTTTTGTAGTGGTCTATTATATATGCCATGTTGTGTACCAGACCTGATGTAAACCTTGCCGTAAGTTTGGTAGGAAGGTACCAAAGTTATCCCGGCATGGAACACTGGACAGCGGTCAAGAATATCCTAAAGTACCTGAAAAGGACTAAGGATATGTTTCTCGTTTATGGAGGTGACGAAGAGCTCCTCGTAAAGGGTTACGTCGATGCTAGTTTCGACACAGATCTGGATGACTCCAAGTCACAAACCGGATACATGTATATTTTGAATGGTGGGGCAGTCAGCTGGTGCAGTTGCAAGCAAAGCATCATGGCGGGATCTACATGTGAAGCGGAGTACATGGCAGCCTCGGAGGCAGCACATGAAGCAATCTGGATGAAGGAGTTCATTACCGACCTAGAAGTTATTCCCAATGCGTCGGGCCCGATGACTCTCTTCTATGACAACACTGGAGCTATTGCCCTTGCCAAGGAGCCCAGGTTTCACAAGAAGACCAGGCATATCAAGTGTCGCTTCAAGTCCATTTGTGAAAATGTTCAAGATGGAGACATAGAGATTTGTAAAGTGCATACGGACCTGAATGTCGCAGATCCGTTGACTAAACCTCTTCCACGTGCAAAGCATGATCAACACCAGAACTCTATGGGTGTTCGATTCATCACAATGTAACTAGGTTATTGACTCCAGTGCAAGTGGGAGACTGTTGGAAATATGCCCTAGAGGCAATAATAAAATGGTTATTATTATATTTCCTTGTTCATGATAATTGTCTATTGTTCATGCTATAATTGTGTTATCCGGAAATCGTAATACATGTGTGAATACATAGACCACAACATGTCCCTAGTGAGCCTCTAGTTGACTAGCTTGTTGATCAATAGATGGTTACGGTTTCCTAACCATGGACATAGGATGTCATTGATAACGGGATCACATCATTAGGAGAATGATGTGATGGACAAGACCCAATCCTAAGCATAGCACAAGATCGTGTAGTTCGTCTGCTAAAGCTTTTCTAATGTTAAGTATCTTTTTCCTTAGACCATGAGATTGTGCAACTCCCGGATAATGTAGGAGTACTTTGCGTGTGCCAAACGTCACAACGTAATTGAGTGGCTATAAAGGTACACTACAGGTATCCCCGAAAGTATCTGTTGGGTTGGCACGAATCGAGACTGGGATTTGTCACTCCGTATGACGAAGAGGTATCTCTGGGCCCACTCGGTAGGACATCATCATAATGATCTCAGTGTGATCAAGGAGTTGATCACGGGATGATGTGTTACGGAACGAGTAAAGAGACTTGCCGTAACAATATTGAACAAGGTATCGGTATACCGACGATCGAATCTCGGGCAAGTGCTATACCGGTAGACAAAGGGAATCCTATACAGGATTGATTGAATCCTTGATGTCGTGGTTCATCCGATGAGATCATCATGGAACATGTGGGAGCCAACATGGGTATCCAGATCCCGCTGTTGGTTATTGGCCGGAGAGATGTCTCGGTCATGTCTGCATAGTTCCCGAACCCGTAGGGTCTACACACTTAAGGTTCGATGACGCTAGGGTTATAGGGAATAGATGTACGTGGTTACTGAATGTTGTTCGGAGTCCCGGATAAGATCCCGGACATCACGAGGAGTTCCGGAATGGTCCGGAGGTAAAGATTTATATATGGGAAGTCCAGTTTCAGTCACCAGAAAGGTTTCGGGGTTTATCGGTATTGTACCGGGACCACCGAAGGGGTTCCTGGGGTCCACCGAGAGGACCCACCTGCCCCGAAGGACCTAATGGGCTGTAGTTGGGTGGGAACCAGCCCCTTAGTGGGCTGGTGCTCCCCCCAAGGGCTCAAGGCGCCTAGTGTTGGAAACCCTAGGGGGCCGCTGCCCCCCCCTCGGGGCAGGCGCCCCCCTAGTTGGAAACCCTAAGGGGGCCGCCGCCCCCCTCTAGATGGATCTAGGGGGCCGTCCCCCTCTCCCCTTCCCCCTATAAATAGTGGGGGTGGGAGGGCAACCGCACCCCTTCTCCTGGCGCAGCCCTTCCCCCATCCTACACCTTCTCCTCCTCCGTAGCGCTTAGTGAAGCTCTGCCGGAGAACCACGAGCTCCACCGCCACCACGCCGTCGTGCTGCCGGAGCTCTCCCTCAACTTCTCCTCTCCCCTTGCTGGATCAAGAAGGAGGAGACGTCCCCGGGCTGTACGTGTGTTGAACGCGGAGGCGCCATCGTTCGGCGCTTAGATCGGAATCAACCGCGATCTGAATCGCTACGAGTATGACTCCTTCATCCGCATTCTTGTTACGCTTCCGCATCGCGATCTTCAAAGGTATGAAGATGCACTCCCCTCTCGTTGCTAGTAAACTCCATAGATTGATCTTGGTGATGCGTAGAAAAATTTTAATTTCTGCAACGATCCCCAACAGGAGTAACTTCCCTCGTTGGAAGCAAATTATGTTTGGGTTGTAATGAGTTTGACTATGCCTTGAGGGAAGTAAAACCTGTGTCACCTGTGGCAGGTGCTACAGGGTATGCAGAACTCAAGAAGGACTATGATGTTAAGATGGAAAAGTGGAACAAGTCCAACCATATTGCACTTCTCATCATGAAAGCGACAATATCGCCGGACATTTCTGAAGCACTCCCTAAGAAAGACACTGCTAAATAATTCCTCACAAAAATATAGGAGCAATTTAAAGGCTCCAACAAAGTGTATGCTCCTGAGATTTTTGCTAAGCTTCTTCAAAAATACACTATTGACGGAAACGTTAGGCAACACATATTGAGGGTGGTAAATGCTTACACCAAACTTAAGGCTTTGGAGTGTTCTGTAAGTGAAGCCCTTCTTGTCATAATTATTCTTGAGTCTCTTACAAAAGAGTTTGAACAATTTTAGGTCAACTATAACTCTCTAAAGGAAAAATGGAAACTCTCTGAGATGACCGCAAGGATCATCCAGGAGGAAGAGAGGATCATGAGGCAGAAGAAATACCATGTTTTTCATGTTGGCTCTAACAAGAGAAAGCATGAAGGGCAAGGTTTCCCTAAGCCTCATAAAAAGCAAGTCAATAAAGAAGGCACTAAGCCATTTAACCCTAAGGCATTCAAGGGTAAAGAAGCCAGCAGTTCTTCTGCTCCTAGCAGCTCCACTGCTGGAGAAAATGCTTGTAACTTCTGCAAATATGAGGGACACTATCAAAGGGGCTGCCCATGCTTTCTAAAATTGATGAACAAAAGAGGTATTGATGAAATTACTTTTGTAGATGAACCTCTTTATGTCGATTTTTCTATAAAGTCATGGTGGATTGATTCAGGGGCAACCACTCACATTGCTAACTCTATGCAGGGATTCGATACGATCCAAACTATAAGAGGAGGAACAAGAAAGCTTAAGGTTGCGAACGGAGTTGAGGCCGATGTTGAAGCTATGGGATCTCTCATGTTGGAGCTACACACTGGCCACACTCTTAGATTGAATAATGCTATTTATGTGCCTACCTTAAGTAGGAATTTGATTTCAGTTTCTCGTTTAGATGATGATATGTACGAGTGCCATTTTGGCAAGAAACAATTTGCTTTGATCAAATGCAATAAGAATGTAGGCATCGGTGTTAGACAAGGCCAACTATACATGTTATCTCTTAATAATGATTCAGTTATGCATGTGAGTGATGAAATTAATGTTGAGAAGAAATGGAAAGGAGTTAGTAATTCTTTGAAATTGTGGCTCTGTCGTTTGGGCCACATTTCGAGGGGGAGAATGGAACACTTAGTTAAAAATGAAATACTCCTCCCATTAGACTTCTCAGATGCAGAAAAATGTGTTGACTGCATTAAAGGAAAATTCGCAAAAACAATTAAGAAAGGAGCAGTAAGAGCCACATGGGTTTTAGAATTAATTCACACCGACATATATGTGGACCCCTTAATGTTAAGTCTATAGATGGTTTTGATTCATTCATTATATTCACATGCAACTTTTCCCGCTATGGTTATATTTATCCCATACGTGACCGATCAGAAGCTTTGGAGAAATTCAAAGTCCATAAAGCAGAGGTTGAAAATCAACTGAACGCAAAAATCAAAGTTGTATGGTCTGATCGCGGGGGAGAGTATTATGGTAGGCATGCTCCTTATGGGCAGATTCCTGGACCTTTTGCCAAGTTCTTATCTGAAAATGGAATCATTGCTCAGTACTCAATGCCTGGTGAACCACAACAAAATGGTGTGCCCGAGCACCGCAACCGCACCCTTATGGATATGGTGCGAAGCATGCTTAGTCACTTAAGTTTACCAGTAAGCCTTTGGATAGAGGCATTAAAGACAGCTGCACACATACTAAATCTTGCTCCAACTAAGTCAGCACCGAACACACCTTACGAGATGTGGGCGGGAAAGAAACCGAGCTTGAATTACTTACGAGTGTGGGGTTGCCCTACTAAAGCTAAAGTTTTCAATCCACAACTTAAGAAATTGGATCCAAAAATAGTTAGCTGTTTCTTCGTTGGATACCCTCATAGGGGAAAGGGATATCTTTTTATTGTCCAAGTCACACCACCAAGTTTGTGGAGACTAGACAAGCAGTATTTTTTTAGGAAAATGAGGTCACAAATTTAAGGGAGATCGATCTTGAGGAGAAGCGGGTTTGTGTGCCATCCCCGACTATCCAAGAGATTGTTTTTCCAATACGAAAAAATGTGACATCTGATAATCCTGAATCTCACGGTTCGGTTTCTCAGTCGAATGGTGATCCGGAGACTAATAATGAAAATCCAGACACAAATGAGGACCACCAGGAAAATAATGATTCTCAAAATGATGATGTACCACCACCACCTCCTCCTGTGGGTAGACCACGGCGTGAGAGGAAGAAAGCCATATCAGATGACTATGTCACTTTCATGATTAAGGATATGAATGATCCGGAAAAGGTGGAGGATCCAACCTCTTATAAGGAAGCCATTAAAAGCGAAAAAATCATCCAAATGGTTGGTTGCCATGGAAGACGAGTTGAAATCTATGGGCTCAAATGACGTATGGGACCTAGTAGAAGTTCCTGATGGAGCTAAGAAAGTAGGTTGCAAGTGGGTCTACAAAACGAAGTATGATTCCAAAGGGAATGTCGAATGGTTCAAGGCAAGGCTAGTGGCAAAAGGGTATACACAGAGAGAAGGCATTGATTATAAGCAAACCTTTTCTCCTGTGTCAATCAAGGATTCTTTCAGAATCATAATGGTATTAGTAGCTCATTACGACATAGAACTACACCAAATGGATGTTAAAATAGCATTTCTAAATGGTGACTTAAAAGGAAACATTTACATGGCTCAACCAGAAGGCTTTGTTGTGTTAGGGAAGGAACATTTAGCATGTCGTCTAAAGAAATCAATTTATGGCTTGAAGCAAGCTTCTAGAGAGTGGTACCTCAAGTTTGATAAAATTATCAAAACTTTTGGTTTCACCGAAAATATTGTGGACAACTGCATATACATTAAGTTTAAAGGCAGTAGGTTCACATTTTTAGTCCTATACGTTGATGACATATTGTTGGCATGTAGCGATAAGGATATGCTGCATGAGACCAAGAATTTTCTGTCATCCAGTTTTGATATGAAAGATCTTGGTGAAGCCTCGTATGTCCTCGGCATCGAGATTCATCGAGATAGGTCCAGAGGAACGTTAGGACTATCTCAAAAAGCATACTTTGAGAGAGTACTGAAAAAATTCAATATGCATAAGTGCTCACCCTCACCTGCTCCTATAGTTAAGGGCAATAAGTTTGGGACATTTCAATGTCCGAGGAACCAATGTGAAACTAATCAGATGAAGTCGGTTCCTTATGCTTCAGTTGTCGGAAGCATCATGTATGTTCAAGTGTGTACACGCCTAGATTTGTGTTTTTGTAACCGGGATGCTTGGCAGATACCAATCAAATCCAGGACCAGACCACTGGATGGCCGCAAAGAAAGTCTTCGTTATATGCAAGGAACTAAGGATTTCATGCTTACATATAAAAGAACTGATAACCTAGAAATTGTTGGTTATTCAGACTCTGATTTTGCCGGGTGTGTGGATAGTAAGAGATCCACGTCAGGTTATATATTCACACTCGCAGGAGGAGCCATATCGTGAAAAAGCTCCAAACAAACATTAATTGCTGGATCTACGATGCAAGCAGAATTTGTAGCATGTTATGAGGCCACAGCGCAGGCTGTATGGCCAAAGAATTTTATTCCCGGACTTAATGTGGTTGACAGCATATCTAAACCAATTTTATTATACTGCGATAATGAACCCGCAATTTTCTATACGAGTAACAACAGGTCAAGTGATGCTGCCAAACACACTGACATAAAGTATCATGTTGTGAAAGATAGAATCCAGGATCAAACAGTTGATGTTAAACATATAAGAACGAAGCATATGATTGCGGATCCGCTAACAAAAGGCTTACCACCCAGTATTTTTCGTGAGCATGTTGCCGGCATGGGACTACTGGAAGCCTGATGATTCTGGAATAAGAGGACCATTAAAATAAACCACCCCCCAATTAGCAAAATGTTTTCCATTTCGAAATAGGCGGGTGTGCTATAAGTGTTGAGGTTCTATGGCGTTTCAAGTTGTTGTAACACCTCACTTTGGTACATCATTCCTATGTAGAATGGGCAAATGAAGTTAAGCCTAACGATCAAGGGGGAGAATGTTGGTTTGATCTGACGGCTTAAACAGGCCAGTTGGATCTATTAGTCTAACAGGAAAAAAATGAAGGGATAACGATAAGTGAAGGGGTCCACGTACCAACGTACGTGAGGCTCGATCAAAACTAACGCGTCCTGGTCGGGGGCGCCCAAAAACCAACTTAGGTTTTGGGTCCCCTGTCGCCAGCGCCATATTAGAAGGATACGAGAGAGAGCTGGCCACATGCGAGATCACAATTCACGTAAGGTTTACTCTCCTCCCGATATTCTCACCCCATCCGATCAGGGGGAGTGCTGCAGCGACGGGAAGACCTAAGCCAGCCGCCGCTGCTGTCCCTGGGCAGTGCCGGTGGCGCCCTGAAGGAATCAGGACGTCGAGGAGAACCTCTACCTCGACTACATCACCCCTGCATCAAGCCTGCACCAAGCAGGCGATCATGTCCACTGCCGTGACATGTAATGATCCCCTAAACCCTTCTTTGTTCATACTTTTAAGGTGATCTAGATGCAATCAGTTTCTGCTAATGGCATCCTAGAGATGCATAATTATTCCAACAAGATCAACAGCCTCCAATCCTGCAGGACCGAGGAGATCAGAGGGGATCTCCCCACTCAGACCATTGTAACTCAGATCCAACATCTTCACATGCCTTGTAATACCACTAGGGATAGGACCAGTAAAATTGTTCTGATTAGCCGCAAACGGAATGAGTTACCAGAAAGGATTAAGGTCCTGAGCTTGGTCGGCTTCCAGAACTCATCCTCGACATCACCAGTGAGATTGTTCTGACTAAGATCCAACAGCGTGAGATCTGAATAACCGAACAGGCTGCTTGGGATGGAATCACTGAAAAAACTACCAGACAACACCAACTCCTCCAAAGAGCTAGCCATCTTTCCAAAGATAGCACCCACCAAATGATTTGGAGCTGAGGTTCAGGCTCCTCAACCTAGGCATAACACTCAACTGGGTGGTCACAGTTCCAGTGAAGGAATTGAAGGAGAGATCAAGAACCTCGAGTCGAGAGAAGCCGAAGAGATCGCCTAGTCGCCCGGCCAGGCGGTTGCTGCTCAAATTCAGCACCCGCAACCCGGCGCTCATGGGGCAACGAGAGAAATGGCCCGTCAAATCGGTGAAGTGATTCTTGGAGAGGTCGAGGGAGCGTAAGCTGTCGAGGGAGAATAAGGAGGCAAAGAGCGTGGGGTTGGACATGGAGTAGCTGGACAAATCGATGTCGGTCACCACCGAGAAGGAAGTGGAGTCAGAAGGAGAGCAACCGATTCCTCTCCATAGGCATGGATTGGAGACGGTTGTGTTCCACCCGGCCGAGCCCACATAGCGCGAGAGATCCCTCATGATGGACTCCTGCGTGCTGTTTAGAGGAAGGGGCGGGTTGCCGGCGGCGGTGGCGATGGACAGATGAAGGCACAAGAAGGAGAAGAAGGTGAACAGCGGCATCGAGAAGCCATGGCTAGAGCAGGTAGAGTACCTCTTGCTCTCCCCCATGGCCGCTGGTCCTCGGTTTTGCTTCTGATTCCTTTGGTTCCTCGCCGATCTTGGTCGGTACGGTACGGGCAGTAGGCGGGAAAAGAGATGAAGAAGATCTTCTGCCCCTGGGTTTTGGGTTTCTCCGCGGCCGTGGCTCTGTGATGCTCCTGCTCTCGTGTTTTGCTTGGCGTATAAGGATTCAGTTCGAGTGTTGTGTAGAGCTTTGCCAAACCAAAAGAAAAGGTGTTGTACAGAAACGAGAATGCAAAAACTACTCGCTCCGCCCCAAGTTACTGGTCTTGGATTTGTCTAGATATGGATGTATCGTATGTTTTAGTGTTAGATACATCCATATCTAGAAAAATTTAAGACAAATAATTTGGGGCGGAGGTAATACATAGTTGTGGTCATTTTGAGGATTTTCCGAAAGCTGCGAAATAAAATTAAGAAAGAAAGCTAGGATGTGAGTGAGCACAGGGTCACCATCTCCCACAAATGGTGTTCCTGTCGTCCCGTTTGCACCTGGACTACCCCACACCACACTTGACGAGGGAGGTGACTTTGAACGTAGACCCTCTCCATTGCTGTCTTGACTCCCGCTCCTTCACTGACTTGAGCCCTTCCTCCACCACCACTGATCTCTTGCAAGCAAATTCTCTGAAGTATTCCCTTCGTCCCATAATATAAAAGCATTTTTGAAGCTAAGGGAATACATGCGTAGAGTTTTCTTTTCTTAGATGGGACGTGTCACGAGAATGTCTGGCGTGTGATTAACCTCGCATCAAGCATGGTGCTTCATGAAAATTAAAACTCATCTGCTCGTCCTCCTAACGAATGCATCTGAAAAGGCCAAAAGGGATGGATCGGTTCAATACTAACATGATTGATAGAGTAGTGCATGGAATGATGGAAATCAGGCAAACAATTTTTAAACCAAAAGGAGCTACGATAAAGGTGAAAGGTCCATATTGTCTTTCCAATAGTGCTACACCTACGTACATCTACGGACAGTTTTACTAAACTACCCAACTAATCCTCTCTTTGCGTAGATGTAGCATTACTCTTGTCTTCCAGTTTCGGTCAGTGGCAGGCCGTGTTTGAAGGAGGCGGGCGGAGAAAAGTACTGCTCCTGGACGGATCTGGAGAAACTGACTGGTTGGAGTAATCCACGGCGTGAAGGTCACCGTAGGGTCGTCAAATCTCGAGCTACCAGCGAGCTGGACTTATGGAAGATTGCGATACAGTAAACGGATCGTACTAGATGGAGTAAGACTATCCACAATGAGAGTAACATAAGTGGTAACATCACATTTATTTAGGTAAAATAGATGATATAGCATGTAATTAATGAAGAAAAAGAGATATGATAACATAGCTAGTTACTGTAATATTACACATATCAAGAAAAGACAAGTCTACAATGTAATAAATGAAGTGATGCATAACACAACACATATATTACTATCCACTGTAAAGGTAGTAGCATAGACTAGTAACATATGCATGTTACTACTCTAAGTTACTCTCCGGTGTGACTAGTCTAACATTAGCTGAACCACTACTGCTGGAATCGCACCAAATATGTGTCTGTCCTATCCGGGAACACACTAGTCAAGCGTGTAGTTTCCACTCCCTCAGAACAGACCGTCTTGCTACTTGCACAACATTTAAGAAAGGCCATGATAAAAATAATTTACATACTGGAATCATCTCTTAAATGTGCATAGCAAAACTGTGATTATGATTTACACCAAGTCAAAACGTTACTACCCAAGTATCACGACTGCCAAAAATAATCCTATACATACATGAATACCCAGGCAGACATGAGCTCAACCTATTCATACAAAAGAACAGAAAAAATCACGCTGGCATCAACAATTCAACATTTAGCCGAGGTACAATTGTCACCCATAGAACAACAGTTTCAGGAAGATTACCTAACCTCCTCGCGAAAAATGGTACAGAGAAGGATGTACAAGAATAACATAGCTATAGGATACACAAACAACTCGATAAATGTCTGTCAGCGTTCATCGCACCCCAGTTTCATCGACAACAATGGTATACATCGTCTAATCACCTGAACTATCCTCATGATTCATCCTCAAAAAGGGCTCGTATAAATGCATCAGTATTGAAGCTGACAACAAAAGAATCCATGTATATGGGTGTCCTATATCCAATTTGGGAACTTACAGGGTACATCTGCACTTTGCCTGTCCGCTAGCTTGGGTTGGTGATATTGGTGATATCATACATCTTCAGTCCACCGCCACAGGACAGGCTTCTGCACTAAACTACATGCAAGTTTTTCTGTGCTGAGCTTCATGAGAAGTATCTTTATCATCATTGTAATTCATCAGGCGCCTTGAAGAACATTGACATAGAAAGGATACCCTTGGCCACCACCTGATGTCACATTTTCATCCACCTGTCCACTCTCAGATGAATGCACTTTCCAGTGCAGCTCATACGTTGAAAAATCATACGTTCCGGGTGCAAATATGCACACTTTTAGGGGAATTTTAGCAGAACTGTCAGGTTTCAGATCAACTTGAGCAGAACTCAATGAGCACCAAACAAACGGTGAAATGCTTTCTGATGATTGTTTCTGAGAATGTGCCCCCTTGGTACTTGAGATGGCCTTTATGTCATTTTCCAGAGATACGTCATACCATCCACCCTGACCACTGGCAGATTCATGTGAAGGGGCAGTTTGGCTTTTCTCAGGCATACAGTCAGATGTAACCACTCTCACGCTAGCGTTATGGTCTGAAGAATTGTGAATCACCAGTTGGATGTTAGCCTCACAGCATGACTTCGAGAAATCATGAGTAATTGTTCGAGGTCCTTCCATAAGCCACCACACAGGATTCTGGTTGAGAGCACTGCAAAAGCAGATCATATCAGCATATATGTTCAGGGCCATCAAAAGCAACAATCAAAGGTTCTAGCACTTACCTGCAGTGGCAGGTATGATGAGAGAGCAGTTGTTCTGTCTTGGAAGAGTTAACAGCTACTGCCTTTGAGATCAGAATAAAATCAAGTAGACTACGTGGCACCTGAAATGAAGTCAATACATAGGTAAGCATTTGATTAACTATGCTAAAATTCAAATATGCATACGCGAAACCAGCCAGTGGCCACATTTCGATCCAAGTGTTGTTGTGTTGAGGTTAAGGCTAAGGGCAAAAACACTACCCAGCTGGATAACATTGGGAAACAGCAAGAAAACAGTACCACCAAGTGGTCTAGAATGGTATTACAACCTCAGGCAGCACTCACCTTAGCTAACTTCCCTTGTTGGTGTCTTTCTTGATAGTGGAAATCAGTGATAGGAGTCCGAGAAACATCAAATACATCAGTACTACCCCCAGGAGATAAAACTATATCACTTCCACAGGAACCGTCTGCCGCCTCAATACATGAACTTGTACTTAAATCCTGGAAATAATTAATGCAAGGAAAACCATATCACCTCACCAGATACAACAGGCATGAAAAAAAATAAAGAAACGGAATACATAGGGCCCAAGAAGTGTCTTGTATTTGATAGCTCATTCAAACAATGCATCTCCAACCTTTATCTTGAAGAAGCATGACACAGCCTGGTTTGCTGGTACTGTTTCCACAAAGCTGATGGAATCACGCGAGGGTAATGTTGAAACTGCCCATTTAGTGCGGACACATGACAATTGATGAAGTGTGAATGAGTCTGATGGAGTCTTGTTGATTACGTCCATTCGCACAATATACTCTTGCAATCTTGATGAGCACATACTTATAGCAAAGGACACATCAAGTGACGGCAAGACCTGTAAATAAGAATTGTTGACAGACAATTAATAGATTCCAATTCCATATTTACTTGATGTTTCCACATCTATCAAGAATTGTGTGCAAACATACAGCTGCTGGCTAAGCAAATTTGAGATTAAATAATGCAACAGCAGCATCCAAAACCACGGTGCCATTTATATGGGTAGTAGTTCTACACACCTTAATCATGGGAGTACAGAGTGTTATAATGTGAGATTTGAAAAATAAAGACGAGTGCATTTTAAATAAAATATAATTAATCACACATCATACTAGCTTCCAGTATTTTGGTCCAAAACATGACAAAGAGATCAAAATCGGAAATCCAAATCTTCAAAAATCTTGCAGAAGTGATTTCTATCCTCTTGGGACCACCGCACTTTTATAGAGCTATTACCACTTCAGAACAAAATTAAAATAACAAGTGGCATCTAGCAATGAACTCAGACTTTCAGGGCACATCTGATTTCTGGCGGGCAGCCATAACCAGTTTCGCCAGCCACAACCTATATTTGGTAAACCAGCTGGCACAATGAGGTTTTAGGGATTTCCGTATGTCATAAATCTCGCCAACATATTTAATTAGATCAACTAATTATTGTAGGAAGCTGGTGCCCCAAGAAGCAACTGGTGCAATACTAGTTCTGAAAACACTGATTCCAAATAGAATATACTGTGCATGTGCAATAAGGTAAAAAATAAACATAAAACTTAATATAATATTGCCAATTTACCTCCACATTGTAATGCATGCGCAATGTGCGATACGGAATGTCAGTGGTACTCTCCATTTCATAATAGAGAGACAAATAAAGAGAGAAGTTTCCAGGAGTTGCGGCATGAAACCAAATAGGCCAAGAGAATGTGGCATCACCTTGAATTTTAATATCCTGGAAAGAAATGAATGTAAATATTGTAAATAAATCGGTAACACAAATCAGATTAGTAAAACAAGACAGGGCCTTGAACCACCTCACCTGAGGAAATGCAAATAGTGAACCCTTGACGTTTTCCTTAGTACCTTCGGGTACAGTGTTGCTGTCTGATTGAACATGCTTTCTTAAGCACTGTGGGAATTCAAGGTCAAGGTCTGATGAATCACCGGGAATTACAAACCTTGGATGGCTAATTTTCATTTTTATATTCTGCATGGCAGGCTTGGAAATGGTTAACATACAAAATGATGCTACAGACACACATATATTTAAAACCTATGCTCATTTCTGAAGAACTGAGAAATCCTTTGATGATTATGAATTATTGAACAGGGCAAAGAAATGAATATATGGATAAAAATCCGGACCTTCACAGCATGTTCTGATTGGTTTCTCAGATTCAGCGTGAGGAGTTGTAAATCACCAGTAAATGCTTTTGCTGGCAAGCACTCAATATATCCTGTAAGTTTAGGTAAACCCTGGAGGCAAAGAACTTACAGTTACTCACACGTCACACGAAACAAGTATTTGAAAGAAAAACCCAGACAAACAAGAACCTTGATAACGATCAGGTTGTTGTTCAAAGAACGCAGGGCCCCTCTTTTCCCTTTCTTGTTTTTCTTTTGTGTAGCCACTTCGAAGTACTGATAGCCTACTACCGAATCTGACAGGGTCCACCTTATCCCAACTAACTTCAGAATACCTATAACTTTTGGAGTCACTTCAAGTTGTATCTGGTAGAATTAAAAAGGGTAATAAGCCATTTGGAAAACTATGCACATAAAGTTATGGAACACCAATATGAAGCAGCACAATCAAATATATATGAATAAAAATAAACCAATTCCACATGTCACAAAGGCACTGTTTTTGAGTCGAACAAGTCGACTCAACAACGTGTCGACTAGTCGATGAGTCGCGACTAGTCGCAACTGCAGGGTCGACTATTCAAGAGTCACTACCCAAGAACGACTCATCGACTCGAAAACCGACAAAGGGCAACAAATTCATCGCCCAAAACTTAATAACATATACTACCAAAATGTTTAAACCACGAATAACTGAGGCAATTATCAGTTTAAGTATTACTCTCTTGTTATGGCTTCCATTGTGGTTTTGTTGTAATGTCAGGGTTCACAGTCAAACTCAAAAATGATATTAAATCCTAGGAAAGGCTTACATCTGGCTCAAAGGAATATCAAGCAAAAGCAAATAATATAGATGACTGTACATCAGGCTTGCTCTGCACTAGCTATTACAACACCTTCATCAAACTACCATTTGGGCATAAGAACCATCCTTGGTTGGAACCACAACAGCACACCACGCCGATAGCAAATTAACCATTATAGCTATTCTGTTTTCTATTTGACCTTCTAAGAAATATACTCCCTCAAAATGTAAGTTATGTCTGACTTCTCAGTCTCCAATGCACAACTTTGACCATGATTTGCACTATGGTATTATTCTTACATGCCAAATCAATATACTCTTGCCTATATTAGCAGTCAAAGTTTTAAAACGTTAAATGCACACATGCTAATGCGACTTATATTTTAGGAATGGGGGAGTATCATGGATTAGGGAGAATTATCTAATGGAAAGTTCAAAATAGTATTTGTTGTTCACATGGTAACTTGGATATGCTATATACAGGTCTCACTGTGAAGGCCTTTTTAAAACGTTTTTTACGTGACAACAAATACATTTTAGCAAGATTCTTTAAGGAACCCAGATTAATGACTAGAGATGCTTACTTTTTTGGTTTCACCTCCTCCTAATACAATGTCAAGCTTCGATACTGTGAAATTGTTTCCATCACTTTCAAATCTGCAGCAATCAACAAAAAACAACAATAATGGTATTCAGAATCTTCGGAAGAACCGAAGATATGTACATAAATAAACCTCAATAGTTGGGGGGGGGGGGGGGGGGGGGGGGGGGTAATTACGTCGAAATAGAGGGCTTTGTGTTAGCTATATCTTCCTCGGCAGCTGTTGTTAATGCACCAGTCTCTGCATGGTGAACACAATCCATCGGTGAACGAAACAATCTCTCCATTATAGAGTCCTTAAGAAAGATCTTCTAATCTCAGAAAGAAAAAACAAATACCCGCACCTGAAGCGTTCAAATTGGTGGAAAGCTGGCATATAAGGGAGATGCCAGACACATTGACAGAAATTTGTAAAGGATTCTTCAGCTCAACGTTCAGTTTTACTGCCTCTGCAACCAATGAAATCAAGGATTCAGAACTAGAATATTATGAGATGCTCCAAGTGTCTTTACAGCGATGACATCAGATTGCTACATCCTAATTCCTCCCTCCCTCCCCCCCCCCCTCCCTCCCTATGAGATGCTCCAAGTGTCTTTACAGCGATGACATCAGATTGCTACATCCTAATTCCTCTCTCCCTCCCTCCCTCCCTCCCTCCCTCTCCCTCTCCCTCTCCCTCTCCCTCTCTCTCTCTGCTAGAGAAATAAATTACTGGTAACGTATTTTAACTTCTAAGCTCCCTAGAAATAGGGAGCTCTCAGTATTCCGGGCTGCAGGTTCGATGTGGGCATCGAGCGTCATCGACCGAACAACATTCCTTTACCGCCTTAGCCTACACCTCGGTTACTCCTGCCGTTCTTCCAGTGTGTTTTGGGTCGTGTGTCGTTGTGTCGCTGCGTCACAGATAGGGGGAGGGACGAACGATCGTGCTGTGGGCTGCACGTGTGGGGTGATGTCTACGGCTCTACGCTTCCTCGCGATGTTGTGCTTGATTTTGCGGGTACCTCCGGGCTCCGGAGGACGCCATTGCTGCTGGTCACCAAGAACTAGGGGCAACTGGATATTTCTGGAAGAGGACACAAAATACAAAATGAAACAGGCAAAGTGGAGCAGCGTCATTTGTGTATAGAATTTGTTGGGCTAAGCCAGTCGCGTTTACTGGGTGTGAAGCTGGTGGCAGCTGCCTGTCCATCAAAATGTGGGCTCTTCAAGCATGACTTCCAATGGACTTCACACCACGACCACCCCCATCAAAACCATAAAAACAACGACACAAAAAACCCACAAGCGAATAAACAACCAAACAGATAAACCCTAATAAGGAAGCAGCATGGGAAAGCACGCGTCTGCTTCTAGCATACTTTCCCGAGTGGGCAGTTAGAATTATCAAATGGTTACTGAGCACAAATCAAGTGAGCAGAAGATGAACAAAACATATCATTTTAGTTATGTGATTCCTATGTGTAGGTTTTTCGTTCAAGTGATGACCTGTCAGTCGAAATAGTCGGCATTAGGAGGGTAGTGGCCAGTTCTGCCCAGACAAGTATAATTTTTTCGATAACAGGTCAGAGTAAAAACTATGGTTCATTTCCAAGCAATTTCACAGGTTATACATATTTATATAATTGAAATGAACAGATGGGATATGTCTAGTTCAAACTAATATTGAGTGTAACAGCACAAACTACCTGTTGAAGTGTATATGTGGATAGCTTAACATGATAACAGAGCCTAAGGTCTTGAGTTCAAGTCCTGGTTTTCACAATTTGTCCAAAAATTGCCGCTGCCCCCTCTGTGTCCACGTATAGGCCTCCTGAGCCATACCTCTGAGTCTGTTCACACGTTGACTTCTCGCGTCACACACGAGAGAGGGTATTGAAGTGTATATGTGGATTGCCTAGCCCTTTCCATTAGTTCGGACTTTTGGTTGCGTTGGCTAGTGCATGAAGCTTAACACTACCCACATGGAGTCGTGTACTACTGGATGAGAGTATGCAATTGGTAACTAAATGTCATAAGTGGCTGTGGCACTGGACCTTGTTGGGCTGGTAACGTGCTAGCTAACCTGAAGCGTGAAGGTGGGAGCCCTTATAATTTCCCAATGTACGAGGGATTTACTCGGAAAAGTTGCACATCAGGCTACCCTCATGTTCCTCAAATGATTGGTCCGTGTGTTTGCATAATTATACTCAAATAGTAGATATACCACATTTTCATGTTCCAGATGCAGTTCAGTTGTTGAGGCAACTATCAATGAACTCATAATCAGTCGATTTTCTTACGGACAGTTGTAACATATTAAAACAATGAAACAAGATTTACCTCCAGCAACACAAATACATGCCTTGTTATTTCTAAAAGGAGAAGATTTTGGCTGAGTGTCAAGCCAGTTAGTTCTAACAACAGATGATGATGGGATCAATTCTTCTTCCAGCTCCTGCCAAATGCTTTCATTAACATCAACCTGTTATACAAGGTAGCTGATACAAGTTAGGAGTGCCTTCATTTTCAATCACAAGCGCAGAATGATCAAAGACCTGGTTAAAGTTAAGAAAAATGATAAATGCATGACAGTGTTTGATCACAAATTGCTCCGGAAACACCACAGGTTCAATCTTTGATTACTCCGAAAATGAAATGGCGGACAATTAGAAATATGAATGCTATAGTTGTTATGACATTACATCTGCATTTGATGCGTAAGTGCGATGATCTTCATTTACAACTCTGAGTGATGACATGTTGAAAACAGGAAGTTGAAGCTTGTATACATCAAACTTTTCCCCTGTACTCTGTTTACGAAAAAAAGAAAAAAAATTAGAAACAAAAGTTTGGTACAGCTGATGCAAACCATAACCAAGCTGGTCAATAACCTGAACAAAATGGAAGAAATCATTGAGGAACATGCTTTGCGTTGTCAGCGACTGATGGCTACAAGCAATAACCTCCAGCAAGTGCTTGATAGCTACATCGAATATCCCAAGGACTCCATACCACCTAATTCGTACAAGTGTCAGAGATAGTTTACAAGCAAGGGCAAATGAGCAGAAAATTACGCAAGTACCTCCCAACATTAAAATGTACATGATTGTTGATGTAACTCCAAGGATTTTGTTTGTAGACAAACAGAGCGTTTCTGTATGCCCGAACAGCATGTTGTTTCTGCACCATTAAGGACGAATGCTCATTGTTAAGTCAACTACTGTATTGTTGCTAAAATGTCACTGCAGTGGAGGAATTAATATACACCTGATCAGACAAGTAGTAACTATTGCCAGCTAAGATGAGGTGAAATCCATACTTCCGAAGCATACGTGGACTTGACAGCAAATAGCAACAAGCAGCTTGCTCAAGCAGCACAGCAGAATGCAAGGAAGGTTCCTGAATAGCAGCAGGTTTCATCATTCATAAATCTAACGAACTAAAAGAGAACTTAAAAAAAATATTAGAATAGACCATTCCTCATGCTTCTAGGTATACCTCATTTGATATGCGGAAATAAACAGTTGATGCTTCCCTATGTTGTCCTCGTGTTTTAAGCATTTCTGCCCACCAAAGGCCACATCTAGTAGCATTTCTCTGACCAGAAGATCCAATTCTCTGAAAATATGAATATTTATTGATACTTTCTATGAAGAAGAGCAAGACCAAACAAGTGAAGAAAAACGAACAATGATAAATTCAAAACCAATCAAGTGAAAGAATCGAAATAACACATAAGAATAGCAATCTCTACTTAAACAACCCCACTACTTTAAATTCCTTTCTACTCCCTCCGTCCCATAATGTAAGACGTTTTTTGACATTACACTAGTGTCAGAAAAAACGTCTTACATTATGGGACAGAGGGAGTATCATGCAAAATGCAAAAAATATGCATCTGGCTAAATTAAGGCCTCCTTTGGTTCATAGGGTAAGAATATCATAGGAATAGGAAAATCATAGGAAGTGAGGTGGCATGCATCTCACTTCCTATAGGGAAAGAGATGTCACTTGATTCATAGGATAGGATTTTTTCCATTGAGGCCTCCTTTGGTTTGGAGGAATTTCATAGGAATTCTAGAGGATAGGATTCTTATAGGATTTTTTCCTTTAGAGCCCTTTGGTTCATAGGAATGGATTCCTATTCCTACATAGGATTGGTTCCTATCCTCCACATTTCATAGGAATGAGCCTAGACTCAATGGAAAAATTCCTTTGGTGTCAACCAAATGACATCTTGTTTCCTATTCCTACTCATAGGATTTGAGATACATGTCATCTCATTTCCTACAAGATTCCTATTCCTACGATAATCCTATCCTATGAACCAAAAGAGGCCTGAGTCTAGGCTAATGTTTTTTTCCCTTTGAAATGTGAAGGATTGATTCCTATCCTATATAGGAATAGGAATCCATTCCTACAAACCAAAGGGCTCCATAGGAATTTTTCCTACAAAAATCCTATCCTTTAGAAATCCTACAAGATTCCTCCAAACCAAAGGAGGCCTAAGAGTTCAAACTCCCCCTTCATTATGCACATGGCCCTACCACCTATGGACACGCTCTCCCAAAAATAACAAAGGGAAAAGCACGGGCCTTCTGTATATCTCACGATTTCACAAAGAAAAAGGAGGTTTTGGCGTATTTATGGCTGGTTTGGCATGTCTGATTTGGGCTCTTACTTATCTGCTTTGAAGAAATTTTAGTGCATTTATAGTTGTTATTATTGACTGCTTTATCTTGCAGAGTTACTAGAAGACGCATATTTCCAGATTATTTCAATGAGAACTCCCAAAAGGTCACTAATACTAGCATTGCTATACGAGGTTCATATTGATTATTCATCAGACTTCAGATGCATCTGAAATAGAGTAAAGTGTTTCATGCAAAATGGAATTAGAAATCATTTCCCCCATGTCTTCCCACTTTATCAGATTCTCTTTTTCTCTGGAGAACACCGAGAACTAGGGCCATTAGCACAGAATAGCGAAGATGTATCAATCGATCAACAATGTTAAGCAATAATTATTTGTTCATGTGTGTAAACCTAAAAGTGGATTTCTAAACTAAATAAATACCAAATATGTAGTGAAGGCATTTTCCATGCAATATTCAGCATCCTTCCTTGACTGATCTAACATGAAATAGCAAAGTCCACTCATCTCCTGCAAAAGACGCAAGCATACATCATAGGAGTGAATATCTATTACAGATAAACAATGGACCATCACAACAAAGTCAGTACCAATTTCATTATTCACCGGAAAACAGTTCAGCAACTCTGCTACTGTGGAAGGAATTTGAAAGCATATCATCTGGTCTATCATATGAGTAAGGCATAGCCTCTTGTCAATTATTCTTATGGTAAAGAACATATCTTGATTTACTGAAACTGCTAAGCCAGACATATCCTTTAGAATTGCCACTAGCTGTGCCTTTAGTTCAAACCCAAAATCATTATACATGATGATCATGTACCCATGCATAAAGTACTTAAAAATAAGTTAAGGAAATTCAAGCACCTGAACACCAGCAAAACGCTTCCAAGCTTTATCAAGCTTATAATCTGTCGAAAGTAATCTGTAATTGGACAAAGCAAGCTCGTAGTCTCTTAACATGAAAGCATAGTCACTGAGAACTCTGATCTGCGACTCTATGGAGGTGAATGTATACCTGTTGAGAAAAATAGTGTTACTGCAAAAGGGCAGGTTTGAAAAGAATAAAATACAGTAAAAAGTGTCAAGCATAAATACTTACATTGGGCCATTTGCAGCTTCTGGGACATCATCTCTCTTTCTCCACCACAAGTTCTTTATCTGATTTCTAAAGCCCTTTCTTGTTGTGGCTACCTAGAACGATACCGAATTTTACTAAACCATACATCTGAAAATGGTAAAAAAAATTATCAACATACCTGCTGATTGAGCACACGGATCTTTTGCTCCATGTAGGGAATGATATGATTAGAAGCAAAATCTTGCATAAAATCCTTTATCTGATAAAGAAACAGCAATTAGTATCTTAGCTTGACTGCCAGCTCCAAATCTTTGCATGCAAAACTAAACCCCAGAGGATGACCTGGCCTAGTACCAGAAACTAAAAGAAAAATCGATATGTCCTCCTTGACATTAGTTCCTATAAAAACCTCGAATCAATCGACTAACAGGTCAGTTGCTCACACTACTGTCAAAAGCACAATAGGTCTTCAATCCAACTAACAACATACCTAATTGAACTGGTCAGTTAGATACTGTGAAAAGTTGAACAAAGTTTTATGAAACTTTTATGTGCCAAGACAAGCTTAACAGAGATTGGAGAAGCAGTAACTTGCTATTACTCCAGATGCTGCAATACCTCGTTCAAATCATCCATGTTAAGGAAACAAGTTCCTTCATTATTGTGCAGGCCATGAGCTTTCTGCAGTCAGTCAAGACAAGACTATAAGTAGATTGCATACTTGCTCAACTACGTAGACATTAACATAAATATTAAGTAACACGGCGCACTTACATAGGTTGACCACGAATTATCAGCATCACTGCCATCCGCTTGTGTAGAAGAGTTAATACTCAGCAATTTACAATCATTCACGCCCAGGGTGGTCCTCATTTCCGCTAAGATGTTCACAGCTCTTGACAAAGGAAGTAACACGGGTCAACCAAAGAATGTACAGAATCAGAACTTAATAAGAAGAGACGGCAAAATCAGCAAATGACACCAGTCAAGCAAAAATATACTAAAAAAGAGCAATGCACGGAATCCATTTAATATCCCACTAGTCAAGTGTGATGCACTTCCTTTTACCAATGCGAGCAGTTAAAACATCAGCTATTACCTTAATTGCATGTTCCAACTTAGATAAGCATAACCCTGGGATGAAATAAGTTATTCTAAATGGGGTAGGCCCTATTTGGCAAAGCTTAGCTTCTTCAACAAGCTGGCCTAATTGAGAGGCTTCAGGTTCCCCATACGAAGGGGGCTTAAAAGTTTCCCGAGAAGGCACACTCACCACTCAGTTATGGGGACTTAAGCTTCTTGTGACATTTAAGATTATCAAACTGAAGAGCCCTTCAACTGGGCCCTTAGCTGCAAGATGAAGATACAGCTCACTATTCCAAAGAAAGGTAAACAAGCTGACACCTACTGCACCCCTAAGTGCTCATGTGGTATATACTAGCTTTGAGTGAAGCCTTATATGCCATTTAAATATTATATAATGGTTTGGGGTTTGTTCAAGTTATAAGAACAAATGCATTAAACAACAAAACAGGACTTTAATCATTATAATTCACATAAATATGTGCTTCATGTTGTTAATATAGGTGGACATAAGAGGGCTTGGTCGACTCAACAGTTGAGATCTTAGGCAAAGAGTCACACAAACTAATTAATTGAAGAAGCCTCAATTCCTTGACTACCTTAAAATGCATTGAACTAGGGATGTCAGACTTTCTAATATCAGTGTGAAGAGAGAGCAGTCTGAAAGAACATAATATATTAGAAAGCTCACATCACCGACGCAAGTTCACAAGATGTTTTTTCACTTCTGAAAAATGTTGGTGACCATTTAAGAAGAAACAATACTCACTTCATTTCAAATGTAAGGTGTATTTTTCCTTCCCAAATTTATGCTTCAGCCGCCAATTAATCTAATCATATTTGGCTTATAATATACAAAATTGACACCATGTATTAAAAACGTATTGTATGAGATTTATGGTCAAAGCTAAAATTTGGACAGTCAAAATGTGCCTATATTTTGGAATATGCATGTATTACTTGTTAGCATTTCTCAATAGTTCATTTCACCAATGCAAGGAGGAGAGTGTGTTCCCTATTATGAGGAGAAAGGAATAGTACATCTCTTGTGGTCCATCTTGTTGTTCATGAAGTACAAGATAGTGCTTCAGAATCTGGGGATCCATTATGCCTTCATTTAAAAGAGGAGGCAACTGATTTGTGTTGAACAGATCAGCGAATTTGCTGATTGGCTCTTTGTCCTTTGACGATACAACTAAAAGACCTGTTAACAATAATAAGAGTATGAGGAAGAATAGATTCTGCAAATAAAAGAAAGCAAAGAGTAAAGAGCCGAGACTCACATGCCACGGGGTGATCAAATGTTTCATGGTCTGAAAAGGACAGTGTCCGCACTAGCTCTCTGTTGAACCTCTTAATCCACAATGGGCACAACTCAGCTTCAGGCTCTGAAATTGTAGCAAACATGGAATTCTATGTAAAAAATATGGAACCAATAGACAGCAAACACCAACCCTATGACTGAACCACATGGATATAATGATCGGCTTGAGTAAGACATCAATACAACCAAAGCATTCATCAGCCAATTAGATACATCAGATCACCAACCAAGTGGAGGTTGACAGCATATTGACACAACAAAACAGGCAATTTGAGCAATACATATTGTGGCACGAATGCTCTCCAGTCTCCATGTGTGCTCACTGTAACATTTGGGGGAAAAGGTTGTGGCTGCTCATTAAACGTTTCTAACATTGAGACTATATTGGAAATATTTGAAGAAATTAGCGGTCCGGCTACTCTGGTTATAGTCCCTCATTTTGCTCAACATAAAAATGTTTCTTCGGAAGGATCTCACAATATGATTGCATACAGAGGCAGTGCAAGGGTTCTCACTTTTGAGTACATCTTCCAACTGTGGCGGGTCTGAAAGCAAATCCGGAAGAGCGTTCTCGTTGGCCTCGGAAACGACCAGCTTAATTCTTGCATCTGCAACCTGTTCCAACACAAGCATGTTCATCATCAACAGCAGAAGGCATCTACAACTACAAGTATACAGCACATTCCACAAGGTTCACCTCGCAGTCCTGCTTCCGGACATCCGACGCATACACCATCCGAATCTTGAACTGTTGGAGCCTGTAAGGCTGGTCACTCGCTGTGCGAACGGGCACTGCTCAAACCGACACACAAACACCGCGTGAGGTCACAAAACCGAATCGAACAAAATGTGAAAAGCATTGCAGGGAATCAGCTGAAGCTGGCGTCGTGGAGGCGCATTACCGTCGATTTTTTTGAGGAGGGAGAACGGGGAGAGCATGTCGACGAAGCTGAGGCCGCTCTTGCGGCACGCGGCCTCGGCGAGCGGGGTGGTCAGCACCATCACCACCGGGGTGACGTCCTCGAGGAGGACCCGCCCCAGGTAGCTCCGGAGCGGATCCATCCCGCCAAAACCCTAGCGGATCGAGCGGGGGCGGTCCGAGCGGCCGGCGATGCGAATTGCGTGATGCGGGAGCGGGGACGGGGGCGCGAGCTGGCGCTTCGTGGTGGGCGGCACGGATTGTACGGGGTCTCCGACGGAGGGAAGGGGGGAGGGGGTCGCCGGAGAGGTCTGCGGCGACGGCGAGGCGGTGACGGTGGTGGTGTGATCTGGAAGGGCGCGAGGTAGGGGAGAAGACGACCAGTGGGCGTATCGTATTGGGTTGGGTAGTTGGATGGACGGGCTGGATACTTGGGCTTCAGAGGCCGGGTATGATGATGGTGGTCCGGTCTCTCCGGTGGTATACAAGGCCAACGGCCCACTAGATTGGACTCCACCCTGATCTCAAAAAAAAAAACTGTCCCAGATTATTTTATTTTTCTCAGAGAAGATCGGAGGAAAGATGATTAATTAAGAAAACATGATCTTAGGGAATTCTCACCGCCGCATCCTCAGCGTCGGAGCCCGTGGCCGGCGTCCGCGCACAGCCGCCTCACGTTCAGACTACTTGCTCCGCCACAACACCAAACCTGCTGCCGTTTGTCGATCGCCCGCGCTTCGTCGACGCTACTGCACCTCCCAGCCCGTCGGCCCCCGGCCCCGGTGGTACAACAATCCGCTCAAGATCACGGCCGCGGCAGTTCTCGTCTCCGGCGTCACGGGCCTCACGGCGTTAGCCTACTACCGCCCGTACCTCGATCTCGAGGTCGTGCCGTACACTAACAGGAGTCATGTGGTCGTCCTCACCCCCCAGTCGGAGCGCGATCTCTGTGTTCGCCGCTTCAACGAGGACATGAGCAAGTACGCCGCCGAGTCCCGGATCGTTGACCCACTCCACCCCGACAGTGTCCGCTTCCGCCGCATCCTCGAGAAACTCATCCATGCGGCTCACAAGGATGCGCAGGATCTGGATGACGGGACCCGAAGAAAGCAGCAGGGTAAGAAACCGAGCCGTCTGCAACCGCACGCGGGACACCTCCATGGGGTGAAGTGGGAGCTCATCCTTGTCAAAGATGATCGGGTCGATGCAGGGTGCCTGCCCCGCAAGATAATGGTCACCACCGGATTGCTCGAAGTTCTTAAAACTGACGCTGAGATTGCCGTTGTTCTTGGGCACGAGGTGAGGTAGCTAGGTTTAATACAGGATTAATGAGTTCACGTCACGCAATTCAAACTCTCATCCATCGTGCCATTATTATTTTTCTAGGTTGGACACATCATTGCAAGGCACAAGGCGGACATCGCCAGGCAGGATTGGTTTCCCACTCTCTTATGGCGGCCTTTCTTTTCAATGTATGTCCACCTTTTGCATTTTCACATGTTCTTGTTCAAGTTAGCTACTACTCCCTCCGTCCGAAAATACTTGTCCTAGAAATAGTTGTATCTAGACTTATTTTAGTTATAGATACATCTATTTTATCCATTTTAATTACAAGTATTTTCGGACGGAGGGAGTACTATAATTAGTTAGTAGTACTACATTGTAGCCGAAGATAGACATACAATTAGTTCAGTACTACATTTTCATATGTTCTTGTTTAAGTTGATTACTTCTAAAATTTTCACAATGTAGCACTCTCTAGAGAAACTAGAGATGATACCGGCGCGTTGTAGCGGGAGTTAGCTGTAGTAACTTCTATGAGATTTTGCGGTATGAAACTTTAGTATTCTGATTAGAAATATGAGAATTTAAAATCAAGCACATGTAATTTATTATATTTGATTATTATATAGTTATAGAAAATTTATTTAATATAAGTATCATGCATGATGCATGTTAAGGTGGGTCTTTCCCCATGTATGGAGCATGTTGAGTTGGCATAGTTGCAATGTGTTTAGAATTATTATTTTTGAGGCATACATGATGACATGATGAGTTGTCATAGTTGCACGTCAAGATAATTAAGTTAGTATGGATCAACTATTTAGGTATAAAAGATGTAGGATTTCCATATGCACTTGTAAGGAGGCCTACTCTCCATGTTACTCCCCAGTTCCTAAATATAAGACGTTTTGGTAGTTCAATTAAACTGCCAAAACATCATATATTTAGAAATAGAGGTAGTATATAAGTACAACTTTAGTTGTTTCTAAGCCGGCCTTTTAATTAGTCATTTGTCACTCCCCGAAGTTGCACATCATGAAATCTCAATTAGCAAGGAGAAAAAAAACTGCATACAATTTTTATAGCGTGCAGCTACCTAGTTTATGTTAAATGTAGAGTCACCGATCATATTCCTATCGACAAATGTAATTTTGGGAAGACTTCGAATTTCTCGGTCGACTAGGTCCTCAACTGACAAAAATTTAGAAAAATGGCACAAAAATATCAAACGAAAATAAAATATCCGAGATAACAGACATTAGACTAATTTTATAGCAGTACAATGAAAATATGCATCTTTAGCACAGTGTGCCATGTCGGAGGAGCTTGCTTCTTGTGACATCAATAATAAAGGGCTTTTCTACATGAGAGTGGGCGAGTAGCGATGGCGCGGACGAGCTCGCGCGCTCCTGGCAGCTGGACCAACGAGAGAGTGACGTGTTTCGTACTGCATTAACTGCTAGCGTACGCGTACATCACCGGTAGATACGGCCGCTAAGGGCGCGACGAGACGGAGACGTCCAGCTTGACGGGAACAAATCGGTCCATGGTAGTGATGTTCCGTTGGTACGGGTTCGTGCCTAGTGCATATAACGACGTCCGTGTGGTGCTTCCGTTACCGAAACGGCGCGTGCGGAATGGATAAGTGATTATTATGAGGTGGGCCCGTTTTCAACCGACCGCCGCTGAAAAGTAAAAACAGATCTCTCTTCTCCCCTTCGACCACCTCCTGATACGAGAAGGCCATGGATATGGAGATCGCGACTACCGGCGACGAAGAAGTAGACTTCTTGTCGGATCCAATGGACAGGTACAGATTGCCACCCCCCCTCCCGGAATGTACTTAAGTGTGCTGCTTGTTTTTTTTTAACAGATTTCCCCTGCCGGATCTGGCCGACGAAGATCTGGTGCTCGCCCATGGCAGAAGCCAAGCTGTAGTATGCGAACCTGCTGAATCCATCATTGGCGAAGCGGGGGACGCCGTACTAGCAGTGGAAAATGACTTGAACAACACATGTCAGGGGATTGCCCTCTCTGCGCCAGCCTCCGAGCAATCTACGGGGAAAGACGACCCTCAAGCCCCTGCCTGGGTGAGAAGGTATAGATCTACTGCATTGTTTTCTCAGGCAAAAAATCATTGTATCTTCTTACACAACGCGAACCCTGTTTACCGTATCGCTTGTTAGCCTGCTGCAGCAGCCGTCCCATGATATGTAGTTGATAAGGAATTAAAACATGAAGCTGAAACACATGAAAGTCCATAATGCAGAATCCGTGTTGAGAGGAGTGCGCTGGAACTAACAATACGAAGCTATGCAGAAAAGAAAACTGAAACGGTCATAGTTCCTGCTATGGGAGGCAGTTTTGATACGCTTGGGGAAGCTTATGATTACTACAATCTATATTCATGGGAGGTTGGGTTTGGTATAAGATATGGGAAGAAACCTCTAAATGTCGAAAGAACAAAAGATAGTTTGTGGCTGCTCCGAAAGCACTCGTTTCATTTTCACTTGCACATATCTCTGCCTAGGTGGCAATGCATAATTGCGAAATTCATAAACGTGAGACTCTTGTTCTGATGATTTCAGGGAATTCCAAAGAAGGGTAACAAACGAACATGCCGATGCAGATGCCCCGCAATGATACGATTGCTCCGGTCATCTGACAATGGCTGGTACATAACCTACTACAGATCAGATCACAACCATGCTCTAACTGAAAGATGTGGGGAGAAACCGAGAAAGTGTACTGGCCTTCCCACAAACATACCGATATATACACACGGGATGTCATTAAGCAACTCCGTGAAAATAACATCAGTGTCGTGAAAGTTTACAATATAATTGGTAGCTTCTTCGGGTCAATGACCAATATACCATTCACCAAAAGAGCTCTCCGAGGTTTGTGTGGCAAGATGAGTCGAGAACAAGCCGATAATGATGTGAAAAAGACAATGGATGTTTTTGCAGAGTTGGGAGCAAAAGATTCAGGCTTGTACTACAGGGTGCAACCTGATGTTTTTGCAGAGTTGGGAGCAAAAGATTCAGAGTTGAGCTTGTCGGCGGCCGATTCGCAGCTATCAACAGGAAAAGATGACCCGCAAGCCCCCGGGTGGACAAAAAGGTAACCTCTTTTTGTCTTGTGCATGCTCAGCTCTGAAACTAGTGGGCTACTACATATCTGAAAATTTTAGAACTCTGAAGTAAAGATGTACTTCCATGGTGCTCGCTTGTGAAAACTGGATTCATCAGACAAAAGTTGTATTTGGTCATGCTCGAGTATAAAAGTAGAAATCTAAGATATGTATGAACGTTTTAGATCTCTTAATGTAAAACTGTACTTCCATGTTCCTCCCTTTTCAACATTGCATGCCCCCATAAAAAAGAATGCACCACTTTACGGTCAATTGTATTTCATTCTTAATGATTTAGAAACTCTTGAAGTAATGCTGTACTTCCATGTTACTCGCTTATCAACATTTACATCCTGCTGAAAAGAAGACAAACCTCCGTTTGTCTTTGAACATGCACAACTCTGAAACTAGTATGGTAAGACATATCTGAATAATGTAAATGTCTGACACTAAAACTGCACTCCCATGTTGCTCACTTATGAACATTGCATTTTTCTGAAAACATAGTGGGACCATTTACAATCAGAATTAATTCGTTCTTAATAATGCAGGGTTCGTATTGGACGAGCCCCTATCGAGCGTGCACCTTGTGCTGGAAGAGTGTGTGCCCTTGAAAAAACATTAAGTGGATATGCAGAGAACAAAACTGATACCATTGTGGTATCAGTTGTTGGATACAACTTCGATTCATTGGGAGAAGCATACGACTTCTACAATCTATATCCGTGGGAAATTGGTTTCGGAATAAGATACGGAAAAAGCAGACTCAATGTCGAGAGAACCAAATGTATGCAAGAGATAGTGCGTGGATTCTCGGTGAGTGGAAATTAAATTCATTATCTCATTCGTTGGAATTGCCCTGCCGCGCCAACCTCGAAGCAATCTACAGGCAAAGACGACCCTCAAGCCTTTGGCTGGACAAAAAGGTATACCACTCTGCGATTGTGCTTGTAGATCGAACATAGCTTAAATTTGAGGGATATGTGCAAATTTGAGGGATACCACTCTACCATTACTTCGGAGAAACAAAAGCACGACATGTCCACGGAGGGTTGACCTCCCTCGAAGAAAAGGAAAGAAGCCAAATGCTCAATCTGTGGAGTGGGAAAGCATTGGAAGAACACCTGCAACAATCCTAAGATTGTGTTACATCTTGCCGAGAAAGCTGCCCATGAACGAGCTGTAGAAATGTGATTAATCTGTATAAGCAGCGAGTATCGCGTTTATCACTGAATTTGCACTGTTTCCCCTTGTATGATGAGTGATCAGTAGCCAACGGTGTGAAATAAATTATGTATTGTCAGCTTAGTAATTGTGACAATGTTTCCTCTTGTATTTGTCTGAACCTCTGAATTATGTGGCTATGTGTTGTTTAAAACTAACTCTCATGTTACCTATGTGTGCTGCTGATGACATGTTCCACTATTGGCCATGAGAGAGATTTTGTTTTCTATTCATCTTTTCCCGATGATTTGCCAAATGTCACATGTATGATAATAGTTATATTTTTTATGATATGCTCGGCAGGCAAGTCGACATAGTTAGCACCGACAACACAAAGTGTGCATACGATCTTTGTTTAGGCCATGCGCGGGGATGCAAACAGCAAACTGTACCCATGTAGCTTGATTTTTGAATCATTTTGGAGCGCCCGCCCAGCAAAGCCTGTACTTAATAGCAAGGTAACTGACTAATTGTGTTCTTCTTCTTCTTTTTCTCTACCCAAACAAAAAATTGTATATACTTATCTTAACAAAAAATCTAACTAAAACTGGTTTTCCTAAAAATCCTCCTAAAACTCGTTTTTGCTAAATCTCATCTAATCCTGGATATCCAAACAACCACTAAAGGAGGAGGCACTCTCAAGAGGCATTGCATCTCTTCCAGCACAAGGGATTCCACACTTGGCCTCCTCCCCCCTGTTCCACCAAGCTACAACCACGTGCCTGAGAGCAAGCAAGGCAAAAAGCATAGGTGTCTGCGTGTACGAGTTCAGACATGTCTGCACCTCCCTCGACCGGAGCAGGGCAGGTGTCTTCGAGATCTGCTTCGTGCGGCATTAGAGCCGTTGAGCAGCCGGAGCACCGCACCAGCAGCAATCCACAGCGTCACGTTTCCTCCCAAAAAGCGTCTTTGATCGAGGTACGTACATTTCATCTTTGCTGATGGTGTTATTCCCCTTCCCATGGTTTAGCAGCACAAACGCAGATCTGAAAAAATGACTCGTGCATGCAGGAATCAGTTCATGGGAGGGCTGATGGCTTTGTCAACGGGGGGTGAAAAAATCGAAGAGGAACCTGAAGTCCAATCTGGCACGAACGGCACATTACGGAAACACCGTCAATCCCACTTCTGACGTCGGCACCAACGTCCGATGTCACGGCGTCCCCTGCTCGTCACGTACACGCATTTACTATCCTCAACCGCCACCTACTATACGACGGCCATCTCGCATCTCCGCGGTATCTAACGCGTCGCGATAACGAGAGGCGCGAGCTCGTCCGCGCTGAAGAATTTTCGTTTTCTACATGTGATTCAACGTTAATCTCTTGCTAGTGTACTCTATTATCTCTTCGGTCATTATTATTATTAAGTTGGTTCGACCCTTGTGAGTTGGTTTAATTCAGCAAGTCTTAGGTTTGGTTCATCTTTGACGGTTTTGCTTACGTTTGTAGGATGGAGATAGAGGCGGATCATATTGGAATCATGCTACTCGGTGGTGCAGGTTTCGATCTAAACGCAGCCCTTGTGGTTCTCTGGAAGCTAGCAAAGATTGATGCTTTAACAAAAGAGGAATCTTTAGTGTCTCCATATCCTTCATATTTAAAAAGATCACAATATTTGTCTCAACACAAGGTCATGCACAAGGCAATGGAATTATACAAAGAAGCTACTCTAGATCAAGGCGATGACAAGCAAGCCGACGACAGTGAAGGTCTTTCTTTCCGAGAGTCCTTGAGAAACTAGTGCAACATTGTATCAACAAGATTGAAACAAGGTTTTGGAGGAATATCAACAAATTAAAATGCATGGTAAGACCGAAGCAAATGAGGGAAATGTTACCTGATGTCCTGCAAGTGCACATGGTTGATTGTAGTTGCTTTCACAAATTGAGATTATCGATCCCACGAAGAGTTGAAGAAATGGTTGTTTGCCTCTTGCAGATGTTTATTGTGTTGTGGCTATAAGTTATTCTTCGATTCCAAGCGAGAGAGCAATGACGATGAAATGGTGCAAAGTGTTTGTGAGCAAAATACTAGAGTATGAAGCAATCCTATATACCTAATAGAGTGACCTCCACTACTATATTTATCTTGAGACATGCAACCACCTCATCATATGTGCCACATTAGTAACGTCATCTTTACCTTTTTCCCAATTAGCTTTCCCAACACATCACTTTGCTGGCAATTATTTTTTGCCGAATCGTTCTTCATGACGCACTGGTTTGTTTTCTATCGAATGCCCACTATGTTGGGCCCGACTGAGGGAGTCCTAGACTAAGGGATCCTCGGGCGTCCGGCCTGTTGGACATGGGCCGGACTATTGGGCCATGAAGATACAAGATAGAAGACTTTCTCCCGTGTCCGGATAGGACTCTCCTTTGCGTGGATGGCAAGCTAGGTGGCCGGATGTACTATTTTCTTTCTATGTAACCGACTTTGTACAACCCTAGTTCCCTCCGGTGTCTATATAAACCGGAGGGTTTAGTCAGTAGGGACAATCATAATCAGATAGGCTAGACTTCTAGGGTTTTAGCCATTACGATCTCGTGGTAGATCAACTCTTGTAACCCCATACTCATCAATATTAATCTAGCAGGACGTAGGGTTTTACCTCATCGAGAGGGTTCGAACCTGGGTAAACATTGTGTTCCCTGTCTCCTATTACCATCAACCTCGGACGCACAGTTTGGGACCCCCTACCCGAGATCCGCCGGTTTTGACACCGACATTGGTGCTTTCATTGAGAGTTCCACTGTGACGCAAAAGTCAGGGTTGATGGCTCGCCTGTGATCAAGGACAACATCACCGCCGATGGAGCCCTGGCCTCAGGCCAAACCCTCCGGTTGGGTGGCTTTATCATGACCGCCCGTTCGGCCGGTGAGCCGACGATGACTTCTCGGTTCATCGAAAATCGCCTCTGAATTGACTCCGAATACTCCAAACATATGGATCCAACGGAATTATCGTCCTTGAACGAACTCCTTGATCACATCGCCGCTTTGGGGGTCGCTACAGACTACGGTCGGATTGGGCTTAAACCCGATCAGAGAGAAATCAAATCTCCATCGATCACCCATCAAATAGCGGTAGTGGAGGAGCAAAACAGCAACTCTCCCTCTATACTAAGGACGAACTATGTTCGGATCTCCGAGCTCGAAGAGCCAGATACCTGTCCACGGAACGACATGCCTTGTCCTCCGAACTTGGAATCAGACGGTAGACCTGAAAAATTGGTCGATCTCCCGGAGCCCGAACTATTAAGCTCGGAAATTTCTCAAACTCCGGATCCCAAATTGGGCCAGGGTTCGGATTTAAATCCACCCACCCACCCAGATATACGCGATCTCACATACCTACAACAACAGTCTCAGGAAACAATCCATCACTTTTGGGCCAGATTCCTCCTTGTTAAGAACAAGATCAAAGATTGCCGCGACGAAGACGTGATCTCAATATTCCGCAGTAATTGTATGGACGAAGGAATCCTCAACGCTATCAACCGTCGTCATGTATTACACTTCGCCAACTTGGCAACCATAGTACAGAAGTACTGCGCGATGGAAAGCGCCTGGAAAACTCAGGCAGCTCGTTGGGAACCGCCGGCTCCCACTCAACCTTTCGTCCGGACAAAAAGGATGCACCCTCACGGGGCGCCCGACACAGCAGTAAAGAAATCCAAACCCATTACGGGGCGCGGAACCGTTCGGGAGGGATGGCTCGATAGACCGTGCAAAATACACACAACACCGGATACCATACCTACCCACAGCCTTAGAGCATGTTGGATACTCCGGCAAGTGGCCAAGAGTGGTGAGGATATCCTCACCAAAAACACCTCGGAACAACTCCCCCCGGAACACGACGACCGCAGAGTATTGACAGCCTTTGAGACTTTCGCTTCAAACAATCGGCGCAAAAGGGCACTCCACGACCTCGTCGAAGTCTGTCAAGTCGCAACAATAAATCCTTGGAATGACATGGCCATAACTTTCAATGCCAGTGACGAACAAAAAACCCGGTCAGTCCGGGCACCAGGCGCCTTGGTCCTCAATCCAATTGTGGACGGCTTTCGACTCACCAAGGTGCTCATGGACGGCGGCAGCGGATTAAACCTCATCTACGAGGATTCACTCAGTAAAATGGAAATAGACAAGAGCCGTATCGAGCAAAGTAGCATGACCTTCCGAGAATTATTCCCAGCCGGGAGGCACGATGCGCGGGAAAAATCACACTTGACGTGGTATTCGGCACGCCGGAGAACTAGCGGTCCGAAGAGATAACCTTCCAAGTGTCCCCTTTCAATAGTGGATACCATGCCCTGTTGGGGCGATGATAACCCACAAGTATAGGGGATCGCGACAATTTTCGAGGGTAGAGTATTCAACCCAAATTTATTGATTCGACACAAGGGGAGCCAAAGAATATTCTCAAGTATTTGCAGCTGAGTTGTCAATTCAACCACACCTGGAAACTTAATATCTGCAGCAAGGTATTTAGTAGCAAAGTAATATGATAGTAGTGGTAACGGTGGCAAAAGTAACGATAGCAAAAGTAATATTTCTGGGTTTTGTAGTGATTGTAACAGTAGCGGCGGAAAAGTAAATAAGCGAAGAACAATATATGGAAAAGCTCGTAGGCAATGGATCGGTGATGGAGAATTATGCCGGATGCGATCGATCATGTAACAGTCGTAACATAGGGTGACACAGAACTAGCTCCAATTCCTCAGTGTAATATAGGCATGTATTCTGAATATAGTCATACATGCTTATGGAAAAGAACTTGCATGACATCTTTTGTCCTACCCTCCCGTGGCAGCGGGGTCCTATTGGAAATTAAGGGATATTAAGGCCTCCTTTTAATAGAGTATCGGACCAAAGCATTAACACATAGTGAATACATGAACTCCTCAAACTACGGTCATCACCGGTAATGGTCCCGATTATCGTCACTTCGGGGTTAACGGATCATAACACATAATAGGTGACTATAGACTTGCAAGATAGGATCAAGAACTCACATATATTAATGAAAACATAATAGGTTCAGATCTGAAAACATGGCACTCGGGCCCTAGTGACAAGCATTAAGCATAGCAAAGTCATAGCAACATCAATCTCAGAACATAGTGGATACTAGGGATCAAACCCTAACAAAACTAACTCGATTACATGATAAATCTCATCCAACCCATCACCGTCCAGCAAGCTGATGACCCACAAGTATAGGGGATCTATCACAGTCCTTTCGATAAGTAAGAGTGTCGAACCCAACGAGGAGCAGAAGGAAATGATAAGCGGTTTTCAGCACGGTATTCTCTGCAAGCACTGAAATTATAGGTAACAAATAGTTTTGTGATAAGATAATTTGTAACGAGCAACAAGTAACAAAAGTAAATAAAGTGCAGCAAGGTGGCTCAGTCCTTTTTGTAACAAAGGACAAGCCTGGACAAACTCTTATATAGAAGAAAGCGCTCCCGAGGACACATGGGAATTATCGTCAAGCCACTACTACAAAAACAGCTATAGCCAATATGGACACTAATGGCGCACTGTACATGTGGTGCGCCATTACTAAATACTAATGGCGCACCATGTGTTGGTGCGCCATTAGTGTGCAAATACTAATGGCGCACCACATCCACGGTGCGCCATTAGTAAAACAAACTTTTTTTTAATTTTTTCAAAACTACTAATGGCGCACCGTGGGATGATGCGCCATTACTAGTTCAACTAGTAATGGCGCACCACTCCCACGATGCGTCATTAGTAATTATGTTTCAAAAAAATTTCAATTTTTTTTTTATTTTTTAAACTACTAATGGCGCACCATGGGAGTGGTGCGCCATTGCTAGTTGAACTAGCAATGGCGCACCATCCCACGGTGCGCCATTAGTAATTTGGCCCAAACATTCCACCGAATGCACCCCCCCGTGAACCGCCTTTTCAGTTTCAAAAAAATAAAAGAAAATGATAGAAATGTCAAAAAATAAAAGAAAATAAGATTCCCATGTGATATGTGGTCTAGTTGTTAGCAAAATTTACAAACATGAATTTTCGACTTTTTTGCAAAATCTCTCGAGAATTTGTAAAAATGGGCATAACTTTTGCATACGAACTCGGATGAAAAAGTTTTTTATATGAAAAATCATCCACTTAAAAAGTTACATCCGAATTTAACTGGGAGAACCCCGTTAAACATTTTCAAAATCCTCAAAAACCTAACAGAAAAAAAGATACGAGGCTTTTAAGATCTGGAGAGGCAAAAAAAATTCAAACTTACTAATGGTGCACCTGCCCATGGTGCGCCATTACTATCTTCCCGCCTTCAAAATTCAAAATAAACCAAAAAAATAATAAAAAAAAGTTACTAATGGCGCACCTGCCCATGGTGCGCCATTAGTATCTTCCCGCCTTCAAAATTCAAAATAAAAAAATTAAAAAAATTTAGTAATGGCGCACCTGCCCACGGTGCGCCATTACTATGCCGTATATATGGCTGGGCGTGTCCTCTCCTCCTTACCTCTTCATTCTTCTCCTTCACTCCACCTCTCCTCCACTCCATCTCATCCTCTCCTCCACTCCATCTTCCCTTCTCTCCTCCACCATACTACCCTCCTCCTCTCCGACGACCTCCTCCTCCTCCTCTTCGGCGACCTCCTCCTCCTCTTCGGCGACCTCCTCCTCCTCTCCGGCGACCTCCTCCTCCCTCCTCTCCTCCCCTCCCCTCCCCTCCCCTCACGGTTTCTCCTCCCTCCTCTCCGGTGAGCTCCTCCTCCCTCCTCTCTGGTGAGCTCCTCCCCCCCATCTCCGGTGAGCTCCTCCTCCCTCCTCCCCGGTGAGCTCTTCCTCCCTCCTCTCCTCCCATCCCCTCATGGTTTCTCCTTCCTCCTCTCCGATGCTCCGGTGAACTCCTCTCCGACGACCTCCTCCTCCTCTCCGGCGATGTAGGCGAGCGCCTCTCCGGTCACCTCCTCCTCCTCCTCTCCGGCAAACTCCTCTCCGGCAAAAGAACACGGCAAAAGAACGTACAAGATTCAAAAACGGGAACAAAATTTGAAATAATATCGTGCAAAAAAAGAGCAAAAAAAAGCAAAAAATGGGCAAAAAAAATCGCGATCCAGATCGAAATTCAAAATTCAAAAATAGCAATGGCGCACGGTGGGGGTTAGACGGTGCGCCACTACTATTTTCCTGCCTTCAAAATTCAAAAATACTAATGGCGCACCGTGGTCTATACTAATGGCGCACCAGTGGCCTATACTAATGGCGCACCGTGGCCTATACTAATGGCGCACCACTGGTGTTAGTAAAAAATACTAGTGGTGTGGTACTAGTGGCGCACCAGTAGTGCGCCATTAGTAGGCAAAACTAGTGCGCCACTAGTAGGCCTTTTCCTAGTAGTGAGCTAGTTTTCATCATGTTCATATTATTCGCGTTCGGTACTTTGATAATTTGATATGTGGGTGGACCGGTGCTTGGGTGTTGTCCTTACTTGGACAAGCATCCCACTTATGATTAACTCCTATTGCAAGCATCCGCAACTACAAAAGAAGTATTAAGGTAAACCTAACCATAGCATGAAGCATATGGATCCAAATCAGCCCCTTACGAAACAACGCATAAACTAGGGTTTAAGCTTCTGTCACTCTAGCAACCCATCATCAACTTATTACTTCCCAATGCCTTCCTCTAGACCCAAATAATGGTGAAGTGTCATGTAGTCGATGTTCACATAACACCACTAGAGGAGAGACAACATACATCTCATCAAAATATCGAACGAATACCAAATTCACATGACTACTAATAGCAAGACTTCTCCCATGTCCTCAGGAACAAACATACTACTCACAAAGCATATTCATGTTCATAATCAGAGGGGTATTAATATGCATATATGATCTGAACATATGATCTTCCACCAAATAAACCAACTAGCATCAACTACAAGGAGTAATCAACACTACTAGCAACCTACAGGTACCAATCCTAGACTTAGAGACAAGAATTGGATACAAGAGATGAACTAGGGTTTGAGAGGAGATGGTGCTGGTGAAGATGTTGATGGAGATTGGCCCCCTCCTAATGAGAGGAGCGTTGGTGATGACGATGGCGATGATTTCCCCCTCTCGGAGGGAAGTGTTCCCGGCAGAACAGCTCCGCCGGAGCCCTAGATTGGTTCCGCCAAGGTTCCGCCTCGTGGCGACCGGAGTCTCGTCCCGAAAGCTTGGTTATGATTTTTTTCCTCAATGAAAGACTCCATATAGCAGAAGATAGGCATCGGAGGGCCACCAGGGGGCCCATGAGGCAGGGGGCGCGCCCAGGGGGTAGGGCGCGCCCCCACCCTCGTGGCTGGTGAGTGGCCCCCTCTGGTACTTCTTGCGCTCAGTATTTTTTATATATTCTGGAAATAACTTCCGTGAAGTTTCAGGACTTTTGGAGCTGTGCAGAATAGGTCTCTAATATTTGCTCCTTTTCCAGCCCAGAATCCCAGCTGCCAGCATTCTCCCTCTTTATGTAAACCTTGTAATATAAGAGAGAATGGGCATAAGTATTGTGACATAATGTGTAGTAACATCCCATAATGCAATAAATATCGATATAAAAGCATGATGCAAAATGGACGTATCAACTCCCCCAAGCTTAGACCTCGCTTGTCCTCAAGCGAAAGCCGAAATTGAAAAATATGTCCACATGTTTAGAGATAGAGGTGTCGATAAAAATAAAATACGGACATGAGGGCATCATGATCATTCTTAGAATGACAACTTATATAATTATTGTCATATGATCTCTTATGCTAGAGTAACAATTCAATCACAATTTCAAGTATGAATCATAAACTTCATTGAAAACTGACAAACTATAATCTCAGTCATTGAAGCAATTGCAATTTATCATAACATAGGAAAGAGTCAATATAAGAGCTTTTCAGCAAGTCCACATACTCAACTATCATATAGTCTTTCACAATTGCTAACACTCACGCAATACTTATGGGTATGGAGTTTTAATCGGACACAGAGAAAGATAGCGGCTTATAGTTTTGCCTCCCAACGTTTTACCTCAAGGGTAATGTCAACAATAATAGTTCATGAAAACTCACATCCAATTAGCCATATATACCAGGATCTTTCCAACATATTGTGCTTGCCAAAAGATAAAATGTAAAAAGGAAAGGTGAAGATCACAATGACTCTTATGTAAGGTGGGAGATAAAAGTAAAAGATAGGCCCTTTGCAGAGGGAAGCAGAGGTTGTCATGCGCTTTTATGGCTGGATGCACAAAATCTTAATGCGAAAGAACGTCACTTTATATTGCCACTTGTGATATGGACCTTTATTATGCAGTTCGTCGCTTTTATTTCTTCCACATCTCAAGATCGTATAAAGCTTATTTTCTCCCACACTAATAAGGCATACATATTTAGAGAGCAATTTTTATTGCTTGCACCAATGACAACTTACTTGAAGGATCTTACTCAATCCATAGGTAGATATGGTGGACTCTCATGGCAAAACTGGGTTTAAGGGTATTTGGAAGCACAAGTAGTATCTCTACTTGGTGCAAAGAATTTGGCTAGCATGAGGGGAAAGGCAAGCTCAATCATGTTGGATGATCCATGACAATATAATTTATCTCAGATGTAAGAAAACATAACCCATTACGTTGTCTTCCTTGTCCAACGTCAACTCTTTAGCATGTCATATTTTAATGAGTGCTCACAATCATAAAAGATGTCCAAGATCGTGTATTTATATGTGAAGACCTCTCTTTCTTTATTACTTCCTATTAATTGCAACGATGACCAAAACTATGTTTGTCAACTCTCAACAACTTTTATTCATCATACTCTTTATATGTGAGCTCATTACTCTCCATAAGATCCATATGATCTCTTTTATTTCTTTTTGTTATTTCTCTTTTCTTTTATTCACTCAAGATCATGGCAAAATAAGCAAACCCTTGACTCAACACTAATCTTTATTACATAGCTCACAGACTCGATTACATAAAGGGATCATAAAGCAAAACTCAAAACTAGATCATATTAAAGCTTTATTCCATTAGATAAAGATATTACTAAAAGGACTGAACTAAGAAAAACGGTAAAGATAGGAGTGTGATGGTGATACGATACCGGGGCACCTCCCCCAAGCTTGACAGTTGCCAAGGGGAGTGCACATACCCATATGATTATGTCTCCTTTGTTGGTGAAGAAGATGGTGGTGATGATGAAGTAGGCTTATCGTCCATCTTCCAAGGCATAGGCTCACCATCATAGAAGGATGAACGAGTCTCCGGGATCCTCAAATCTGCAGCCAAACTCATCCTCTTGAATCTATATTCACACTCACAGTTTTGGTTTTGCAGGTCATAGATTTGGTCTTGGAGGTGCTCGATCTTCTCATGAAGCTTGAAGATGGTCTCCCCAATGTTCTTGGCATCCAGCTTGTGGTTGTTGGTGAACTCCGTGATCATCATATGATTGGCGTTGAGTCCGCGTTCCACCATCTCCTGGCACTTGAAAACTTGTTGCTCCATTGCCTCGAGCCTTGTCTCCACGCTTCCGGTCCTCCTTGGTCCCTTAACATCGCGGATGTGCAGCACCCCCTCATGCATCTCAATGGTTTGAGGGTGTTGCAGCACTTCCGCGAGGTAGGGGTTGATGACCTTCTCGAAAAACTTGTCCTTGGGGGCACTTGGAGATGTCATGATGATCTAGATCTGTCAGAAAAACAGCTCGAAACAAGAACAGAGGACAATTGCATGATACATAAGTCAAAACCTTCGGGAGATTATATAATGAATTTTTACCGACCAAAATATGTAACGTGCAAGAAAACGGAGTCCAGAGAGCGCACGAGGTGCCCACGAGGCAGGGGGGCGCGCCCAGGGGGTAGGGCACGCCCTCCACCCTCGTGGAGTCCCCGTGTCCTTCCCGAACTGCTTCTTATTTTTCTATTTTTCTAAATATTCCAAAACAGAGAAAAATTGCCATTAGAACTGTTTTGGAGTCGGTTTACTTACCGTACCACATACCTATTCCTTTTCGGAGTCTAAAATGTTCCGGAAAGTGTCCCTTATGTATTCCTCCGGGGTTATGGTTTCAATAACATTGGTTTCAACATTTATAGGATTATCTGAGATATAATGTTTGATTCTTTGACCGTTCACCACCTTCGGATTTGTGCCTTCGAAGTTGTTGATTTTTATGGCACCGGAACGATAGACCTCCTCGATAACATAAGGACCTTCCCATTTAGAGAGAGGTTTTCCTGCAAAAAACTTAAACGAGAGTTGTATAGCAATACATAATCACCTACATTAAACTCACGCTTTTGTATCCTTTTGTCATGCCATCTTTTAACTTTTTCTTTAAACAATTTGGCATTCTCATAGGCTTGGGTTCTCCATTCATCAAGTGAGCTAATGTCAAATAACCTTTTCTCACCGGCAAGTTTGAAATCATAATTGAGCTCTTTAATAGCCTAATAAGCCTTATGTTCTAGTTCGAGAGGTAAGTGACATGCTTTTCCATAAACCATTTTATACGGAGACATACCCATAGGATTTTTATATGCAGTTCTATAGGCCCATAATGCATCATCAAGTTTCTTGGACCAATTCTTTCTAGATCTATTAACAGTCTTTTGCAAAATTAATTTGAGTTCTCTATTACTCAATTCTACTTGACCACTAGACTGTGGGTGATAAGGAGATGCAATTCTATGATTAACATCATACTTAGCAAGCGTTTTACGGAAAGCACCATGAATAAAATGTGAACCACCATCAGTCATTAAATATCTAGGGACTCCAAACCTCGGAAAAATAACTTCTTTAAGCATCTTAATAGAGGTGTTATGATCAGCACTACTAGTTGGAATAGCTTCTACCCACTTAGTAATGTAATCAACAACAACAAAAATATGTGTATACCCATTAGAGGAAGGAAAAGGTCCCATATAATCAAAGCCCCAAACATCAAACAGTTCAATAACAAGTGAATAATTCATAGGCATTTCCTGACGTCTAATAATATTACCAATTCTTTGACATTCGTCACAATATAAGAAAAACTTACGGGCATCCTTGAAGAGAGTAGGCCAATAAAAACCAGATTGCAATACCTTATGTGCAGTTCTATCTCCAGCGTGGTGTCCTCCATAAGCTTCGGAGTGACACTTGCATAGGATCTGTTCCTGTTCATGCTTAGGTACACAACGTCTAATAACACCATCTACTCCTTCTTTATAGAGATGTGGGTCATCCCAAAAGTAATGTCTTAAATCATAGAAAAACCTTTTCTTTTGCTGGTATGTGAAACTAGGTGGTATAAATTTAGCAACAATGTAATTAGCATAATCAGCATACCATGGAGCAGTATGAGAAGCGTTTATGACATTTAATTGTTCATCAGGAAAGCTATCATCAACAGGTAGTGGGTCATCAAGCACATTTTCTAACCTAGACAAGTTGTCTGCAGCAGGGTTCTCAGCTCCCTTTCTATCAACAATATGTAAGTCAAATTCCTGTAGCAAGAGAACCCATCTAATAAGTCTAGGTTTAGCATCTTTCTTTTCCATAAGATATTTAATAGCAGCATGATCAGTGTGAATAGTTACTTTAGAATCAACAATATAAGGTCTGAACTTATCACAAGCAAATACAACTGCTAAGAATTCTTTTTCAGTAGTAGCATAATTTCTCTGGGCATTGTCTAGAGTTTTACTAGCATATTGAATAACATTTAATTTCTTATCAACTCTTTGCCCTAGAACAGCACTGACAACATAATCACTAGCATCACACATAATTTCAAAAGGTAAATTCCAATCAGGTGGCTGAACAATAGGTGCAGAGATCAATGCTTTCTTAAGTATTTCAAATGCTTATACACAATCATCATCAAAGACGAATGGTATATCTTTTTGTAATAAATTAGTCAGAGGCCGAGAAATTTTTGAGAAGTCCTTAATGAACCTCCTATAAAAGCCGGCATGGCCAAGGAAAATTCTTATACCTTTGATGTCCTTGGGACACGGCATCTTTTCAATAGCATCAACTTTAGCTTTATGAACTTTAATGCCCCTTTCAGAAACTTTGTGCCCCAAGACAATACCTTCATTAACCATAAAGTGGCACTTCTCCCAATTCAAGACAAGGTTAGTTTCTTCACATCTCTGCAAAACTCGATCAAGGTTGCTTAAGCAATCGTCAAAAGAGGATCCATAAATGGAGAAATCGTCCATGAAAACCTCACAAATCTTTTCACAAAAGTCAGATAATATAGCCATCATGCATCTTTGAAAGGTAGCAGGTGCATTACATAAACCAAAAGGCATACGTCTATAAGCAAAAGTACCAAAAGGGCAAGTAAAAGTGGTCTTTGATTGATCATCAGCTGACACATGTATTTGAGAGAAACCAGAATAACCATCTAGAAAGCAAAAATGTGTATGTTTGGATAATCTTTCTAGCATTTGATCAATGAAAGGTAAGGGGTAATGATTTTTTTAATAGCCTTATTTAATTTGCGGAAATCAATTACCATTCTATAACCTGTAATAATTCTTTGCAGAATCAATTCATCTTTATCATTAGGAACGACAGTAATACCTCCCTTCTTAGGAACACAATGGACAGGACTTACCCACTGACTATCAGCAACGGGATAAATTTTACCTGCCTCAAGGAGCTTTAGTATTTCTTTTCTTACCACTTCTTTCATCTTAGGATTCAGCCGTCGTTGGTGATCAATAACTGGTTTGGCATCTTTCTCCAAATTTACTTTGTGTTGACATAGAGTGGGACTAATGCCCTTAAGATCATCAAGAGTATATCCAATAGCAGCATGGTGCTTCTTCAGAGTTTTCAATATTTTTTCTTCCTCCTTCTCTGAAAGGTTAGCACTATAATAACAGGATATATCTTCTTTTCATCAAGATAAGCATATTTAAGAGTATCAGGCAATGGTTTAAGCTCAAACACGGGATCACCCTTAGGTGGAGGAGGATCCCCTAATATTTCAACATGCAAGTTGTGTTTCAGAATAGGTCCCTATTTAAAGAACACTTCATCTATTTCCCTTCTTTCATTCATAAACATATCATTTTCATGGTCTAGCAAATATTGTTCTAAAGGACCACTAGGAGGTACGTCAATAGAAGCAAGACCAATAATTTCATCTTTACTAGGCAATTCCTCTTCACGGTGTTGTCTACGAAATTTAGAAAAGTTGAACTCATGAGACATATCACCTAAACCAATAGTAAAAACATCCTTTTCGCAGTATATCCTAGCATTAACAGTGTTTAAGAAGGGTCTACCAAATATAATGGGACAAAAGCTATCTTGTGGGGAACCAAGAACAAGAAAATCAGCAGGATATTTAGTTTTCCCACATAAGACTTCAACATCTCTAAAAATCCCAATTGGTGAAATAGTATCTCTATTGGCAAGTTTAATTGTGACATCAATATCTTCTAACTCAGCAGGTGCAATATCATGCATAATTTCTTTGTATAAGTCAATAGGTATTGCACTAGCACTAGCACCCATATCACACAAGCCATGATAACAATGATCTCCTATTTTAACAAAAATAACAGGCATGCCTACCACAGGTCTATGTTTATCTTTAGCACAAGGTTTAGCAATTCTAGCAGTTTCATCATAGAAACAAATAACATGCCCATCAATATTATCAGCCAAGAGATCCTTAACAATAGCAATATTAGGTTCAACTTTAACTCGCTCAGGAGGTGTATAGGTTCTAATATTGCTTTTACGAACCACAGTTGAAGCTTTAGCATGATCTTTTATCCTAACAGGAAAAGGTGGTTTCTCAACATAAGCAGTAGGAATAATAGGATCATTATAAGTGATAGTCTTTTCTTCAACTTTAATAGGTGCAACTACTTTTACTTCTATGGGAGGACGATATTTAAACCACTTCTCCTCAGGGAGATCAACATGAGTAGCAAAAGATTCACAGAAAGAAGCTACCATCTCAGAGTCAAGTCCATATTTAGTGCTAAATTTACGGAAAACATCGGTATCCATGAAAGATTTAACACAATCAAACTTAGGTGTCATACCTGACTCCTTACCTTTGTTGAGATCCCAATCTAGAGTTGCGTTTAATTCTTTCCAATAAATCCCATTTGAATTCAATAGTCTTCATCATAAAAGAGCCAGGACAATAAGTATCTAGCATGGTGCGATTGTTATCAGAAAGCCGAGCATAAATTTTTTGGATAATCATTTCTCTTGAGAGCTCATGATTGGGGCATGAATATAACATTGATTTAAGCCCCCCCAAGCTTGAGCGATGCTTTCTCCTTCGCGAGGCCAAAAATTATATATATAATTGCGATCACGATGAACAAGATGCATAGGATAAAACTTTTGATGAAATTCCAATTTCAATCGTTTGTAGTTCCATGATCCCATATCATCACATAGCCTCTATACCATGTCAATGCATCTCCCTTCAAAGAAAAAGGGAAGACCTTCTTCTTGATACCATCACCGGCCATACCTGCTGATGACCCACAAGTATAGGGGATCTATCGTAGTCCTTTCGATAAGTAAGAGTGTCGAACCCAACGAGGAGCAGAAGGAAATGATAAGCGGTTTCCAGCAAGGTATTCTCTGCAAGTACTAAAATAAGTGGTAACAGATAGTTTTGTGATAGGATAATTTGTAACGAGCAACAAGTAACAAAAGTAAATAAAGTGCAGCAAGGTGGCCAATCCTTTTTGTAGCAAAGGACAAGCCTGGACAAACTCTTATATAGAGAAAAGCGCTCCCGAGGACACATGGGAATATCGTCAAGCTAGTTTTCATCACGTTCATAAGATTCGCGTTCGGTACTTTGATAATCTGATATGTGGGTGGACCGGTGCTTGGGTGCTGTCCTTATTTGGACAAGAATCCCACTTTTGATTAACCTCTATTGCAAGCATCCGCAACTACAACAAAAGTATTAAGGTAAACCTAACCATAGCATGAAACATATGGATCCAAATCAGCCCCTTACGAAGCAACGCATAAACTAGGGTTTAAGCTTCTGTCACTTTAGCAACCCATCATCTACTTATTACTCCCCAATGCCTTCCTCTAGGCCCAAACAATGGTGAAGTGTCATGTAGTCGACGTTCACATAACACCACTAGAGGAGAGACAACATACATCTCATCAAAATATTGAACGAATACCAAATTCACATGACTACTAATAGCAAGACTTCTCCCATGTCCTCAGGAACAAAAATAACTACTCACAAAGCATAAACATGTTCATAATTAGAGGGGTATTAATATGCATATAGGATCTGAACATATGATCTTCCACCAATTAAACCAACTAGCATCAACTGCAAGGAGTAATTAACACTACTAGCAACCTACTAGCACCAATCCCGGACTTGGAGACAAGAATTGGATACAAGAGATGAACTAGGGTTTTGAGAAGAGATGGTGCTAATGAAGATGTTGATGGAGATTGCCCTCTCCCGATGAGAGGAGCGTTGGTGATGACGATGGCGATGATTTCCCCCTTTGAGAGGGAAGTTTCCCCGGCAGAACAGCTCCGCCAGAGCCCTAGATTGGTTCCACCAAGGTTCCACCTCGTGGCGGCGGAGTTTCGTCCGAGAAGATGGCTTATTATTTTTTCCCGTCGAAAGACTTCATATAGCAGAAGATGGCCACCGGAGGGCCACCGGGGGGCCCATGAGGTAGGGGGCGCGCCCAAGGGGTAGGGCGCACCCCCCACCCTCGTGGGCAAGGTGTGCCCCCTGGTGAATTTCTTCCGCTGAGTATTTTTTATATATTCTGAAAACGTCTTCCGCAAAGTTTCAGGACTTTTGGAGCTGTGCAGAATAGGTCTCTAATATTTGCTCCTTTTCTAGCCCAGAATCCCAACTGCCGGCATTCTCCCTCTTTATGTAAACCTTGTAAAATAAGAGAGAATATGCATAAGTATTGTGACATAATGTGTAATAATAGCCCATAATGCAATAAATATCGATATAAAAGCATGATGCAAAATGGACGTATCAACTCCCCCAAGCTTAGACCTCGCTTGTCCTCAAGCGAAAAGCCGAAATCAAAAAATATGTCCACATGTTTAGAGATAGAGGTGTCGATAAAAATAAAATATGGACATGAGGGCATCATGATCATTCTTAGAATAACACCTTATATAATTCTTGTCATATGATTTCTTATGATAGAGTAATAATTCAATCAGAATTTTAAGTATGAATCGTAAATTTCATTGAAAACTAACAAACTATAATCTCAGTCATTGGAGCAATTGCAATTTATCATAACATAGGAAAAAGTCAATATATAAGAGCTTTTCAGCAGGTCCACATACTCAACTATCATATAGTCTTTCACAATTGCTGACACTCACACAATACTTATGGGTATGGAGTTTTAATCGAACACAGAGAAAGATAGGGGCTTATAGTTTTGCCTCCCAACGTTTTACCTCAAGGGTAATGTCAACAGTAATAGTTCATGAAAACTCACATCTAATTAGCCATATATACCAGGATCTTTCCAACATACTGTGCTTGCCAAATGATGAAATGTAAAAAGGAAAGGTGAAGATCACCATGACTCTTATGTAGGGTAGGAGATAAAAGTAAAAGATAGGCCCTTCACAGAGGGAATCAGTGGTTGTCATGCGCTTTTATAGTTGGATGCACAAAATCTTAATGCGAAAGAACGTCACTTTATATTGCCACTTGTAATATGGACCTTTATTATGCAGTCTGTCGCTTTTATTTCTTCCATATCACACGATCGTATAAAGCTTATTTCTCCCACACTAATAAGTCATACATATTTAGATAGCAATTTTTATTGCTTGCACCGATGACAACTTACTTAGAGGATCTTACTCAATCCATAGGTGGGTATGATGGACTCTCATGGCAAAACTGGTTTAAGGGTATTTGGAAGCACAAGTAGTATCTCTACTTAGTGCAATGAATTTGGCTAGCACGAGGGGGAAAGGCAAGCTCAACCATGTTGGATGATCCATGAAAATATAATTTATCTCAGATGTAAGAAAACATAATCCATTATGTTGTCTTCCTTGTCCAACGTCAACTCTTTTAGCATGTCATATTTTAATGAGTGCTCACAATCATAAAAGATGTCCAAGATAGTATATCTATATGTGAAGACCTCTCTTTGTTCATTACTTCCTATTAATTGCAACGATGACCAAAACTATGTTTGTCAACTCTCAACAACTTTTATTCATCATACTTTTTCTATGTGAGCTCATTACTCTCCATGAGATCCATATGATCTCTTTGTTTCTTTTTATTTCTTTCTCTCTTTTTATTTTATTCACTTAAGATCATGGCAAAAGAATCAAGCCCTTGTCTCAACACTAATCTTTATTATATAGCTCACGGACTTGATTACATAGAAGAATTATAAAGCAAAACTCACAACTAGATCATACTAAGAACTTTTATTCTACTAGATCAAGATATTACCAAAAGGATCAAACTAAGAAAAACGGTAAAGATAAAAGTGATGGTGATACGATACCGGGGCACTTCCCCAAGCTTGGCAGTTGCCAAGGGGAGTGCCCATACCAGATACTCAATTCTTCTTTGTTGGTGGAGAAGATGACGATTTTGTTGATGGCATAGGCCTCTTCCTTAATTTGCGCTTGAGGAAAGAATTTTGGTCCCTTAGGTCCTCGATCTCCTACTCCAGGCTCAATATCTTTTTGCATAGTTCCTGCTTGTTTTCCTACAAGAGGCGAAAAGGGATAAACTCGATCTTAGGTTTCTTTACCCTATCCGGAAGGCTTGACTTTTTGAACTCCGCATGTGTCGTGGAATTGTCATGGCAGTTGTCCTTTTGCAAGGACTTAATCGTGGAGCCATTGCAACTAGGAAGCTTAAAGGGGTTAATCGGGACAAGGACACGCGAGGTTTATACTAGTTCAGCCCCTTACGGTGAAGGAAGGCCTATGTCTAGTTGGGTTGGAATTGCTTGAGGTTTCAATGACCAGGGAGCGAGATACGCTATGCCTGGCTCTCGATCAGTTGTTTCCTCCCCTAAGCCGCTGGCGGGTCGTCCCCTTATATACACGGGTTGACGCCCTGCGGCCTACAGAGTCCCGGCCGGCTCATAAACAGTGTCCGGCTCGGCGACTAGTTACTTCTACCTTACAGTACAAGTTATACCATCATGGCGGTTTATCTTTACGGGCCTCAGAGTCGCCTGTGGGCCTTTAAGCCTTTTAGTGAACCGCCATCTTCATGCCTTGGTCTTGGGCTTCTGATGAACCTCTATTGCATAACCCGGCCCCTCCTGGATGGCTTACACAAATAGTCATATCCCCAACATTAGGCCCCAGATTGATTTGAACCGGTTCATGTCAATCTTTGAAAACCTTATGAACTGGCCTTTAGTCTTCTGTCTTGCGTGAAAATTGTAACCCGCCGTGACGTCATCCTCTGGCTCCGGGTTAAATCATCGTGACATCATCTTCAATAAAACTTATATTTTAATTCATCATATCTTCAACGGATCTTTGCCTTTACTGACCCTCCCGAAAATCGAGGCGTCGGGGCCGCTGGATAATGATGTCTTGGTCTCCTCATTTCTCGCACCATCTCAGTCGGTCCTCCTTATAAATAGGCGCGACCTAGGTGTTTTTCATTTCCTTCGGTCGTCTTCTTCCTCGCACTCCCTCTTCTGCCGCTCGAGCTCCGCCGCCGCCACCGTCGGAAACCTCGTCTTCACTGACTCAGGCCACTGCATCACCCTGTTTTTTGACCAGAGAACAACGGCAACCCTCCGCAGTTCTTCCACATCGGTGAGTTCTCTTTCCCCCTTTCTCAGATCTGCATTAGTACTATCTTGAGTTCGTCGACGTTCATCGTCGCCCGACGCAACCTCCATTAGTTCTTACCTCTAATACCTTGTTCAGATCGTAAAAACCACATAGAACTGCTGCGGAGGATGTTGTGTGCTTATTCTGTATGAAAACAGATCTCATTTCCTTGTTTTGGAAGCCCTCCTTGAGTATATGAACTTCCCTGTACTGTTTTAGGTCTAGAAATTTTCCCTTTCCAGAGCATCGTTTGATCCAAAATAATAATTGCAATTTGTGAAACCTGTTTGCTCCACACTTAGCCAAAAACTGTGTCTGTTGACTCTGTTTCTGCCATAGTAGTCCGTGTAACCGGTTTAAGATAATACCGGCTATCAGCACCGCTTGCCTCCGGTGACTTAAGAAAACCTTAATCATCTTTAATACCTGCAGCTGTTAAACATTATCACATAGTTACCTGTATGTCATTAGGCCCCTTCTTAAGCTGCCATCCTAAATAACCCAATAATGTTTATTCTCCGGGTTATAATAAACTGGAAAATTTCCTGTATCTTGTTGTAGGCTTCAATTTATCCAATGGCACCCAAAGCTGTTAAACCTCCGGTTACCTGCAACTGGGTCCCATCCATTGTTACAGAGAACAAACTGTCCGAGTTTGTAAAGTCTGGCCATCTGCCCAAGAAGGATGTCATGTCTTATCATGCTCCTGACCCGTCTGAAGAGAAACCTCAACCCAAGGAAGGGGAGGTGATCATTTTTACCGATCACATGAGCCGGGGATTTGCTCCTCCCGGTTCAAAATTCTTTAGAGACGTTTTGCACTTCTTTGACTTAAGACCTCAAGACATCGGGCCCAATTCCGTGTCAAATATCGGCAACTTCCAAGTTTTCTGTGAGGTCTACCTTGGAGAAGAACCCAGCCTACTTTTGTTCAGGGAATTGTTCTATTTGAACCGGCAGAGTGAGCGGGCCAACGGGCCTAGTCTAGAGCTTGGTGGCATATCGATTCAAAGGCAGAGAGACTGCGTGTTCCCTTATGCTGAATTGCCGAGTCATCCAAAGGACTGGAACCAGACATGGTTCTACTGCCAAGATACTTCTCCGGCTGGTGAAAACCCGCTGCCCGGCTTCCGTGCATTGCGCCTTGAACCTACTCACCCGCTGCCAGATAAGTTGACTGCTATTGAACGTCTGCCACTCACCCCCAAGATCAAGAAGATTAAAGCTCTTTTAGGGAACGGCTTAGATGGCATTGACCTGGTCCGAGTCTGGGCTGCTTGGAGAATAATTCTGTTAAGCCGCCGCCCCGGCTTAATGTGTAATTATTCAGGCGAGAAAGATGACCCTCAGCGTCATAGTCCTGACGACTTACCAGATGACGTAGTGGAAGCTACAACTCAGTCTTTGTTGAAAGAGGGCACAGTGAATAGTAACGCTTTCGACTTACTACCTTTTTGCAAGAAGAACCCGGCCCCTGCAGTAAGTTTCCAGCCGTCGGGTTATTTTTTATCATGTTATACTGTATTCTTACGCATAACCCGTTATAACCTTTTACAGGCAAATGACAACTTCTGGAAAATCCAATATGATCATGAGGCGGCCAAGAAAGCCAGGGCGGCCAAGAGAGCCGAAAGGAAAACCGCCAAGCCCACCACTTCAAGGAAAAGGAAGCCAAGTGCTTCTGAGCTGTTTCAGCTTGATGATTCTGATGATAATGAGGAAGATGTAACTTTTTAATTTCCCTTTCTCCTTTATCACTACCTTACTGATATTAACCTTCTTTTAGGAAGACACGGGCAACAGCCAACCCGTCGAGGAAGAGGTAACTATAATCTCCTCCAACTCCGAGCTTCAGCCGCGTCAGAAAATTCGAAGAGTAACCCGGAAAGTAAGATTTTCACACCCTTTAGCTTACCAAGATCCTGAATTTCTTTTGAAACAACAGCAATTTGAAAACCGGAGGCAGACCCAGACCAGCAAGGATGCAGAGCTATCCTCCGGCTTGCCTGACACAACCCGGAAGCGTCGGACTGAGGTTATCTCCAACTCATACCCTTTTTTACCTTTGGAGGGTCTAATCCGTCAACCTCTCAATTCCTCTGACTCCAATTACCAGGATACCTCTCCTTCATCCGGCGAGTCCATGCAATCAAACATGCCGGCTTTTAAGACTGCCCCTGGGTAATATCAATTTATTCACCTTATGTTTTTCTTTCTTCATGTTTCTTTACTTATTTCTCTGCTTTGCCCACAGCGTGCAGGTTAAGCCCAGGAAGAAAACCAAGAAGGATAAACTGGCCCAAACCCCTGTGGTGACTGAACCGGAACAGGGTATAGCTGCTCCCGACTCTTCCACACATCAACCACCGCCTGAGCCGGCTCAAGACATTGCAGCACCAACTTCTGACCCGCCTGCTGAAGATATTCTTGATTTTTCTGTTAACCCGGAGGCACCTAGCCCAGTCAAAACGGCTGACCCAGAAGTGGAATTTCTCAAGGCTCAATTCGTTGAGCCGGCCAGGCCCACCGTCCTTGCCAAATGCTCGGCTAAAGAGGAGTTGCTAGAACGCCGTAAGGCCAAGATGGATATCACCGACTATACTCATTTGAGTATTGGAGAGATCGTCTCGGGCTATATCAACCAGGTGCAAAGCATCCGTGACCTGGAAATTGACATGGTGAAGCAAATACAGCAAAAATCTGAGGTATGACTTATGCTTCCTTACTTTCAATCATACTTACTGTACCAGCCCCCAAGTCTATTGCTTATGAATAAATATGCTGTAGACTTAGAAAAATTGTTAGAGCTGCTTGCCTAGATTAAAGAAAAATATTTAAACTGGATGTAACACAATACCTTTAACTTGCGATACACATTAGCCCCCAAGTGTCAAGTATCTTTGCTTGCAAAGTATTTGGGACTTAATATCCAGGACCGGCTTAATAATTTAGAAAGATTCGGTATACATTAGCCCCCAAGTGTCAAGTATCTTTGCTTGCAAAGTGCTTGGGACTTAATATTATTTACCGTAATCTTGAGTACTATCCGGTGCAATACAGGCCACCATAAGTCAATTTGAATCGGAGATTGCTGACCTGAAGAACCGCTTGGCAGCCCAGGAGATTGAAATTCAAAAGGCTAACTCCAAATTTGAATTCAGCGTCTTTGAACAAGAGAAGCTGAAGAAAAATTTTGAGTCGGAGAAGAAAATTTGGACTGACGAAAAGGCTGGACTGGTGACCCGGGCCGAGACAGCAGAGGCATCGCTGGCAAATGCAACAGCCGAACTGATCGGCTTACAACGCCAGATATCTCGGATGGTCTCAGTGATCTTTGGTAAGTTATCTTAATCAAGCATTAAATATTGTAAATATTCCTTCAATTGTTACCTGAGGTTTACCTTATACTTACCAATACAGGCCCCAGGAGCACAAACCTCAAGCAGAATATGCTGATCAAATTGAAGGCGGTGTATACTCTAGTAGAGCAACTGTACATCGGGTCACAACGTGCCTTGGCCGTTGTAGCCTTATCAAATGATGTGCCCCACCTCTTGCAAGATGTGTTACAACAGCTTGTTGTACTTCCTCAGCGGATTCAAGAGTTGAGACAGGCCCAAGCAAGAGCCGAAGCAATAGCCGCTTTGAGTTGGGCCAAAGCCTGGTTACCCGAGCTAGACCCGGTCGACATCGCTCTTGGGTATCCAAGTTTAAAGGAGGATGGCACTCCATTTGATGAAAAGGATTTCACCACCTGCGTGAGGGATATACACCCTGTGGCCACTCAAATTGGAAACGACACTGACCTCACCAAGTGTCAGCCGGGTTATGACAAAGAGAATCGGAGAATCCCCACGCCGCATTATGATGATGTCAGCTTGATCCCTCCAATCAGTAAGCACACCTTTGCCCCTGAAGTCGACCCAACCGGTTTAATAGATGATGAAGCTGAGTTTGAAGCCTTGAGTGGCATTGACTGGGCCTCATCATCCTTCCAAGACAAAGCAGCCGGCGGAGAGGCGAGAAGGTAAACCTGGAGGCTTCAAGTCAATCCCAAGAGTAAATTGCCAGGCGCCACCTGCTTATGTCATTGCAGAAAAACAATGCTGCATCATTCAGACTCGGGGAGTCTTGTAACAGAGTAGAAAATACTTTGAGTTTTGCTATGCCTTTGCGCATGTTTATGGCCCTTAATACTTGCATAAGCCGCCGTCACTATGCACTTTGTAGTTTATATGAATCTATTATGTCCTTTGCAGAAATGTCTTGCATTGCCCTGTGATGCTTACGGCTGCTTTTCCGGCTTATATAAGCCAACCCCTGAGGGTAAGTTTAACTCCTGAAAATTGGCACATAAAAGTTCACCTGGTACTTAACAACCTGATGTAACCAATATTAATCCTGGAGGATTGCAATGTATTCCATTGTATTTTCAAGAGGGTCGCAAGATATCCAATGTTGATACTTGTAAAATATGATGAAAAAAATTCAAGGGTTTCTGATTCGAATACGATGAGTGAACCGTTCCAAAGGGGTTGAGCTAAGATTCGGATACGATCTGTTAGCCCCCAGTGGCTGTGGCGATGCCGATCAAGTGGGTATCAATAGCTATGTTCTCTTTGGTTCGAATACGACCTATGTTTGAACAGGAAGCCCCCAAGTGACCATAAGAGTTGTTTAATGACGCTGATTCGAATACGATCCACGTCAGACCCAAAGGGGTTAAGCTATGATTCAAATATGATCAAGAAGCCCCCAAGTGGGTTTGGCAGTATGCCGATCAAGTGGGTATTGACAGCTTTGTTCTCTTTGGTTCGAATACGACCTATGTTTGAACAGGAAGCCCCCAAGTGATCACGGCTAGATTCAGATATGATCATAAGCCGGACCAAAGGAAAGCCGGATTCAGATATGATCCGCTTCTCCTTGGTTATCTCCACCACCTGACAAAGAAAACACATAAACCTTTTTTGGGAGTGGAAAAAAGGACAGAGGTCCTGCTTTATTGCTTTATGTAATATACATAGTATAAGTATATACACATTAGAGCCGATGGCTCAAGTATAATAAGGCCGAAGATGAGCGATATTCCACGGCCGACGGGTCTCCTCCTCCGACTTACGTGAGTCTTTGTGCTCCCGAACGTCGATAAGGTAGTATGATCCGTTGTTCAGATTCTTGCTGACCGCAAAGGGTCCTTCCCAAGGAGGGGATAGCTTGTGCATGTCAAATTGATCTTGGATGAGTCGGAGCACTAAGTCGCCTTCCTGAAAGGTTCTGGACCTAACTCGGCGGCTGTGATAGCGACGCAGGTCTTGCTGGTAAATCGCCGAGCGGGCTATTGCCAAGTCTCGCTCTTCATCCAACAGGTCAAGTGCGTCTTGCCTAGCTTTTTCATTGTCTTCCTCAACATAAGCCGCCACACGGGGTGATTCATGACATATGTCACTTGGCAGGACCGCCTCTGCTCCATACACCATAAAGAAAGGAGTGTAACCCGTAGATCTGTTAGGTGTAGTATTGATGCTCCAAAGTACAGAAGGTAACTCCTCCACCCAACAACTCGGCGTCCGCTGCAAGGGGACCAAGAGCCGGGGCTTGATACCCCTCAAGATTTCTTGATTAGCTCGTTCTGCTTGACCATTGGATTGAGGGTGAGGCACAGCTGAAACGTCAAGCCGAATATGCTCTCGTTGACAGAACTCTTCCATAGCTCCTTTGGAGAGGTTAGTGCCATTATCAGTTATGATGCTGTGTGGAAAACCAAAGCGAAAAATCACCTTTTTCATAAACTGGACAGCCATGGCTGCATCACACTTACTGACTGGCTCCGCCTCCACCCACTTTGTGAACTTGTCAACCGCCACCAAGAGGTGCGTCTTTTTATCCTTAGACCTTTTGAAAGGCCCGACCATATCAAGCCCCCAGACTGCAAACGGCCAAGTAATTGGAATCATCCTCAATTCTTGAGCCGGCACATGGGCTCGTCGTGAGAATTTCTGACATCCGTCACATTTACTGACCAGGTCTTCTACATCAACATGAGCCGTTAGCCAATAAAACCCATGAAGAAAAGCTTTGGCCACAAGAGATTTTGAGCCGGCGTGATGACCACAATCGCCTTCATGAATCTCACGAAGGATCTCCTGACCCTCTGTAGGTGACACGCAACGTTGAAACGCTCCAGTGACGCTGCAATGATGTAACTCGCCATTGACAATTGTCATGGACTTGGACCGCCGGGCGATTTGTCTTGCCAAGGTCTCATCTTCAAGCAACTCTCCCCGGGTCATGTAAGCCAAATAAGGCACTGTCCAATCCGGGATAACGTGGAGAGCCGCCACCAGCTGTGCCTCCGGGTCTGGTATTGCCAGATCTTCCTCTGTAGGTAACTTAACAGAAGGATTATGCAAAACATCAAGAAAGGTGTTAGGCGGCACCGGCTTACACTGAGATCCCAGCCGGCTTAAGGCATCAGCCACCTCATTCTTCCTTCGATCAATGTGTTCCACCACATAACCCTTCAAATGTCCAGCCACAGCATCGACTTCACGACGGTAAGCCGCCATAAGGGGATCTTTAGAGTCCCACTTGCCTGACACCTGTTGAGCCACAAGGTCTGAGTCTCCCAAGCATCTTACCCGGCTCAAGTTCATCTCTTTGGCCATCCGGAGACCATGGAGTAGGGCCTCGTACTCAGCTGCGTTGTTAGTACAAGGAAACATAAGCCGGAGCACATAACAAAATTTGTCACCTCGAGGGGAAGTTAACACGACTCCAGCCCCCGAGCCTTCCAACTGTCTGGACCCATCAAAGTGAATAGTCCAATAAGTGTTATCGGGCTTCTCCTCAGGTGCCTGTAGCTCTGTCCAGTCGTTGATGAAATCTACCAAAGCTTGAGATTTAATGGCAGTGCGTGGTACGTACTTCAGACCATGAGGCCCGAGCTCGATGGCCCACTTGGCGACTCGTCCTGTAGCCTCTCTGTTTTGAATAATGTCTCCCAAGGGGGCAGAACTTACCACAGTGATAGGGTGACCTTGGAAGTATTGCTTCAGCTTCCGGCTTGCCATGAACACCCCGTAAACAAGTTTCTGCCAATGAGGATATCTTTGTTTTGACTCGATGAGTACCTCACTGACATAATAAACCGGCCGTTGAACCAGATGTTCCTTACCAGCCTCCTTGCGCTCTACCACAATTGCCACACTGACGGCTTGTGAATTAGCAGCCACATATAACAGCAAAGGTTCTTTGTCAATGGGAGCTGCAAGAACTGGCGGCTCAGATAACTGCCTCTTCAAATCCTCAAAAGCAGCATTAGCAGCATTACTCCAGACAAAGGTGTCTGCCTTCTTCATCAGTTGGTACAGCGGTAGGGCCTTCTCACCTAACCGGCTTATGAACCGGCTTAAAGCGGCAACACGACCCGCCAGTCGCTGAACATCATTGATACATGCCGGTTTAGCCAAAGAAGTGATTGCCTTAATCTTCTCCGGATTAGCCTCGATGCCCCTGTTAGAGACCAAGAATCCCAAAAGCTTGCCTGCAGGCACACCAAATACACACTTCTCGGGGTTAAGCATCATTTTGTAAACCCGGAGATTGTCAAAGGTTTCTCTGAGATCAGATATCAAGGTTTCCGCCTCTCTGGATTTCACCACTATGTCATCCACATAAGCATGAACATTGCGCTCAATCTGATTGTGGAGACAATTCTGTACACACCGTTGATAAGTCGCCTGGGCACTCTTGAGCCCAAAAGGCATAGACACATAGCAGAAGGCTCCAAATGGAGTGATGAAAGCCGTCTTCTCCTGGTCCTTAACTGCCATCTTGATCTGATGATAACCAGAGTAAGCATCCAAAAAGCTCAAACACGCACAACCCGCCGTAGCATCAATGATTTGATCAATACGGGGGAGAGCGAAAGGATCAGCCAGACAAGCCTTATTTAAGTCCGTGTAATCCACACACATCCGCCAGGTGCCGTTTTTCTTGAGCACGAGCACCGGGTTAGCCAACCACTCCGGGTGAAAAACTTCGACAATGAACCCAGCCGCCAAGAGCCGGGCGACCTCTTCTCCTATAGGTTTTCATCGTTCCTCATTGAATCGCCGCAGAAACTGCCTGACCGGCTTATACTTCGGATCAATATTAAGAGTGTGCTCAGCGAGTCCTCTCGGTACACCCGGCATGTCAGAAGGCTTCCATGCAAAGATGTCCCGGTTCTCACGGATGAACTCGATGAGCGCGCTTTCCTATTTAGGATCCAAGTTGGCACTGATGCTAAATTGCTTAGACGAATCGCCCGGAGTAAAATCAACAAGCTTAGTCTCTGCAGCCGATTTAAACTTCATGGCCGGGTCATGCTCCATAGTCGGCTTCTTGAGGGAGGTCATATCCGCCGGGTCAACCTTATCTTGATAAAATTTGAGCTCCTCTGCTGCATAGACAGACTCGGCATAAGCCGCATCGCCTTCTTCACACTCCAGGGCCACCTTTCGGCTTCCATACACAGTGATGGTACCCTTGTAACCCGGCATCTTGAGCTGTAAATAAACATAACACGGCCGCACCATGAACTTGGCATAAGCCGGCCGCCCGAACAAAGCATGATATGGACTCTTGATTTTGACCACTTCAAAAGTTAACCTTTCCGCTCTAGAATCATGCTCGTCTCCAAAAGCCACCTCTAGTTCAATCTTACCCACAGGATACGCCGACTTACCAGGCACCACTTCATGGAAGACGGTGTTAGAAGTCTTTAAATTCTTGTCAGTTAAGCCCATGCGCCGAAAGGTCTCGTAATAGAGGATGTTGATGCTGCTCCCTCCATCCATGAGCACCTTAGTAAATTTGTAACCACCAACCTGCGGTGCCAGCACCAGGGCCAGTTGACCCGGATTATCAACCCGGGGAGGGTGATCCTCCCTGCTCCAGACAATAGGCTGTTCCGACCACCTCAAGTAACAAGGGACTGCCGGCTCAACAGAATTCACAGCCCTCTTATGAACTTTCTGATCACGTTTACACAAACTTGTGGTGAACACGTGATACTGCCCACTGTTTAGCTATTTTGGATGACTCTGATAACCCGACTGCTGCTGCTGCTGACCTCCTTGACCAGACTGCTGTTGATTATAACCACCCTAGCTTCCCTGAAAACCGGATCCTGAACCGCCACCTGGGCCATGAAAGCCGCCAGCTCCTGAGCCGCCGCCTGGGCCTTGATTGCCATCAAACGTATTAGAATTCTTGAAAGCCTTCATGATTGCACAATCCTTCCATAAATGAGTCGCTGGTCGTTCCAGAGTGCTGTGTTTCGGGCAGGGCTCATTGAGTAGTTGCTCAAGAGATGGACCTGACCCACCAAACCGAGGGGGTGGCTTTCCTTTGCGCTTCTGATTGTTACTCTGTGCATTGGCCACAAATTCCGGGTTACCGTCCGCCTTATGCTTATTGCCTCCTTGACTCGCCGGGTTATGCAGCTGACCCTTTCCATTACCGTTCTTCTTTCCCTTCCCTGTCTTTTCCTCATCAGACGCGGGATCCTTGGTACTATCAGAATCGACATACTTGACTAAAGCCGCCATCAGCGTCCCCATATTGTTGCAATCACGCTTAAGGCGCCCCAGTTTCTGTCTCAGAGGCTCAAAGCGGCAATTCTTCTCCAGCATGAGAACTGCTGAGCCGGCATCCATCTTGTCAGACGAATGTATAATGTCTTTGACCCGGCACACCCAATGAGTCGTAGATTCACCTTCCTCCTACTTACAATTTGTCAGGTCCACAATCAACATAGACTGCTTGCAAGTGTCCTTGAAGTTCTGGATGAAACGGGCCTTTAGCTCTGCCCATGAACTAATGGAATTGGGTGGCAAACCCTTTAACCAAGAATGGGCCGTTCCGTCTAACATCATGGTGAAGTATTTAGCCATCGCTTCATCACTAACCTCCAGCAGCTCCATGGCCATCTCGTAACTTTCAATCCACGCCCCAGGCTGTAAATCGGCCGTATAATTCGGCACCTTTCGAGGTCCCTTGAAATCCTTGGGCAGACGTACATTACGTAGAGCCGGTACCAGACAAGGAACTCCTCTGGTTCTAGTAGCAACACCCGCCTCAACGGAAGTCGTCGGGTAAGCCGGTGAGTCCTGTTGGGCTGCTAGCTGAGCCGCTAACTGAGCCGCCCGCTCGTCCTCCTGACGTATCCGATCCTGAACCGGGTTATACCCGCCGAGATGGTTCCGGCACTGAGCGCTACTTGACAAGGCCTCTGACTCCATGTGTCTACTGTAACTCGGGCTCCGGTTTTGACGAGGTGGAGCTAACCAGGGTGGAGGAGTTGAGTGAATCCTGTCCCGGCCGTAGGAGTAGGTCTCTTGCTGAGCCAGGGCTGTTTGGACAAGTTCCCTGATCCTCCGGGTTTCCACGGCTGTCGGATCATCACCATCTAGTGGGAGAGCCGCCAAACGTGTTGATGCTGCGATTAAGTTCTCCATGGGGTTGGAGAAGTGACCCTGTGGTATTGGTACGTAATGGGGCGGTGCCATATTGCCGTGAAGAGGCGCTGTCACCTGAGGCTGGACTGGGCCTCCCGCTCCGGATGTCATAAACTGATTTGCACCTGCAGGTTACTTGGGCCGGCCCCGGGTGTAGGAAAGAGATTCTGAGGATCATAAATCTGAGGTAAACGGGACTGAGTTTTCTGATGTCTCCTCCTCATTACCTCATTAGATGCGTTCAAGCTCAACGTGAGCTGAAAGGCCTCTGCCTGAAGTTGCTGCGCCTGTACGTCCAAAGCCGCCCGCTCTATGGCTAATCTAGTATCTTCAGCTGCTAAGGTTTCCTTGGCCCGGGCGATCTCATCACGAACCTGTGCCACCTCTACCTCATGCTCAGATTGGTTCGCAGGGACGACTGTAGCAGTTAACAAGGCCGTAAGTTTATCCATGAGATCCATCAGCACCTGAGCCGGTGAGCACACAGGGCCTCCTACCCCGGCTGCTCCTAACCCGGACGTTATCGCCGTTGAGGCCATAGAATTTTGGCCGGGTTGAGTACCAGCCATGAAGACTCCTGCCCAGTTTGGTGACTCTGAGGGGTCCGGAATAGTGCTGCCATCGGAACAGCCCCCAAGCACACCATCTTGAACTTGATACAGCGAATCTGTTGAGCCAGCGGACGAATCACCGTCAGAGAGGACGACCGGCTCACCATCACCTTCAGATCCTTCAGAAAGTTCACCTCCATGGATGCAACCCACAAAGGCACGCTTCACGACGGGTTGAGCTCGGGTGGGTTTCGCACGCTGAGCCGTCTCGACGAGGTCGGTGCAGCTGTCCGGCTCAGGGCCCGGCTCACCAATCCGGCTGATGAAGACGTGAATTCCGCCAAAGGGGACCCGGTACCCGTACTCAATTGAGCCGGCGTCGGGGCCCCAGCCTTCGTCGTCGATGTAGATCTTGCCGCGACGACTCTTGGTCATCCGGCCAACTGCGTATCCCTTGAGCCCTTCGAAGCTGCCCTTCAAGAACTCAAATCCACCGTGCGCTGGCCCCACGGTGGGCGCCAACTGTCGTGGAATTGTCACGGCAGATGTCCTTTTGTAAGGACTTAATCGTGGAGCCATCGCAACTAGGAAGCTTAAAGGGGTTAATCGGGACAAGGACACGCGAGGTTTATACTAGTTTAGCCCCTTACGGTGAAGGAAGGCCTACATCTAGTTGGGTTGGAATTGCTTGAGGTTTCGATGACCAGGGAGCGAGATACGCTATGCCTGGCTCTCGATCAGTTGTTTCCTCCCCTAAGCCGCTGGCGGGTCGTCCCCTTATATACACGGGTTGACGCCCTGCGGCCTACAGAGTCCCGGCCTGCTCATAATCAGTGTTCGACTCGGCGACTAGTTACTTCTACCTTACAGTACAAGTTATACCATCATGGCGGTTTATCTTTACGGGCCTCAGAGTCGCCTGTGGGCCTTTAAGCCTTTTAGTGAACCGCCATCTTCATGCCTTGGTCTTGGGCTTCTGATGAACCTCTATTGCGTAACCCGGCCCCTCCTGGATGGCTTACACAAATAGTCATATCCCCAACAGCATGCATGTCCCCAGGTTGAGGTAGTGGGACTTCATCTTCATTTGAGCTCGTCTCCTCCTTTCCCTTGGGTTCATAGTCCTCTTCTTCTTTCGTAGTCCAACCGCAATGCTCCACATCCCCATAGACCTTAGGATCTGCAAGGTAATCAACCACATAGCTTTCTCCTTCCGAATCCTGGGACGACATGTTGCTCTGTCTGCAGCAGGACAGCTCAAAACAAAGACAAGAGATATTTGCGTGATACGGGAGTCAAAACCCCTGGGAGATTATATAATGAATTTTTACCGACCAAAATACGTGTCGTGTACGAAAACGGAGTCTGGAGAGCACACAAGGTGCCCACGAGGTAGGGGGCGCGCCCAGGGGGGTAGGGTGCACCCTCCACCCTCGTGGGGCCCTCGTGTCCTTCCCGGACTGCTTCTTATTTTTTCTATTTTTCTAAATATTCCAAAACAGAGAAATATTGCCTTAAAAACTATTTTGGAGTCGGTTTAATTACCGTACCACATACCTATTCCTTTTCGGAGTCTGAAATGTTCCAGAAAGTGTCCCTTATGTATTCCTCCGGGGTTACGGTTTCAATAATATTGGTTTCAACATTTATGGGATTACCTGAGATATAATGTTTGATTCTTTGACCGTTCACCACCTTCGGAATTGTGGCTTCGAAGTTGTTGATTTTTATGGCACCGGAACGATAGACCTCCTCGATAACATAAGGACCTTCCCATTTAGAGAGAAGTTTTCCAGCAAAAAATCTTAAATGAGAGCTGTATAGCAATACATAATCACCTACATTAAACTCATGCTTTTGTATCCTTTTGTCATGCCATCTTTTAACTTTTTCTTTAAACAACTTGGCATTTTCATAGGCTTGGGTTCTCCATTCATCAAGTGAGCTAATATCAAATAACCTCTTCTCACCGGCAGGTTTGAAATCATAATTGAGTTCTTTAATAGCCCAATATGCCTTGTGTTCTAGTTCGAGAGGTAAGTGACATGCTTTTCCATAAACCATTTTATACGGAGACATACCCATAGGATTTTTATATGCAGTTCTATAGGCCCATAATGCATCATCAAGTTTCTTGGACCAATTCTTTCTAGATCTATTAATAGTCTTTTGCAAAATTAATTTGAGCTCTCTATTACTCAATTCTACTTGACCACTAGACTGAGGATGATAAGGAGATGCAATTCTATGATTAACATCATATTTAGGAAGCATTTTACGGAAAGCACCATGAATGAAATGTGAACCACCATCAGTCATTAAATATCTAGGGACTCCAAATCTTGGAAAAATAACTTATTTAAGCATTTTAATAGAAGTGTTATGATCAGCACTACTAGTTGGAATAGCTTCTACCCACTTAGTAACGTAATCAACAGCAACAAAAATATGTGTATACCCATTAGAGGAAGGAAAAGGTCCCATATAATCAAAGCCCCAAACATCAAATGGTTAAATAACGAGTGAATAGTTCATAGGCATTTCTTGATGTCTACTAATATTACCAATTCTTTGACATTCATCACAAGATAAGACAAACTTACGGGCATCCTTGAAGACAGTAGGCCAATAAAAACCAGTTTGCAATACCTTATGTGCAGTTCTATCTCCAGCATGGTGTTCTCCATAAGCTTCGGAGTGACACTTGCGTAGGATCTGTTCCTGTTCATGCTCAGGTACACAACGTCTAATAACACCATCCACTCCTTTATAAAGATGTGGGTCATCCCAAAAGTAATGCCTCAAATCATAGAAGAACTTTTTCTTTTGCTGGTATGTGAAACTAGGTGGTATAAACTTAGCAACAATGTAATTAGCATAATCAGCATACCATGGAGCAGTATGAGAAGTATTTATGACATTTAATTGCTCATCAGGAAAGCTATCATCAATAGGTAGTGGGTCATCAAGCACATTTTCTAACCTAGACAGGTTGTCTGCAACAGGGTTCTCAGCTCCCTTTCTATCAACAATATGTAAGTCAAATTCTTGTAGCAAGAGAACCCATCTAATAAGTCTAGGTTTAGCATCTTTCTTTTCCATGAGATATTTAATAGTAACATGATCAGTGTGAATAGTTACTTTAGAATCAACAATATAAGGTCTGAACTTATCACAAGCAAATACAACTGCTAAGAATTCTTTTTCAGTAGTAGCATAATTTCTCTGGGCATTGTCTAGAGTTTTACTAGCATATTGAATAACATTTAATTTCTTATCAACTCTTTGCCCTAGAACAGCACCGACAACATAATTACTAGCATCACACATAATTTCAAAAGGTAAATTCCAATCAGGTGGCTGAACAATAGGTGCAGAGATCAATGCTTTCTTAAGTATTTCAAATGCTTATACACAATCATCATCAAAGACGAATGGTATATCTTTTTGTAATAAATTAGTCAGAGGCCGAGAAATTTTTGAGAAGTCCTTAATGAACCTCCTATAAAAGCCGGCATGGCCAAGGAAAATTCTTATACCTTTGATGTCCTTGGGACACGGCATCTTTTCAATAGCATCAACTTTAGCTTTATGAACTTTAATGCCCCTTTCAGAAACTTTGTGCCCCAAGACAATACCTTCATTAACCATAAAGTGGCACTTTTCCCAATTCAAGACAAGATTAGTTTCTTCTCATCTCTGCAAAACTCGATCAAGGTTGCTCAAGAAATCACCAAAAGAAGATCCATAGACGGAGAAATCGTCCATGAAAACTTCACAAATCTTTTCACAAAAGTCAGATAATATAGCCATCATGCATCTTTGAAAAGTAGTAGGTGCATTACATAGACCAAAAGGCATACGTCTATAAGCAAAAGTACCAAAAGGGCAAGTAAAAGTAGTCTTTGATTGATCTTTGGCTGACACAGGTATTTGAGAGAAACCAGAATAACCATCTAGAGAGCAAAAATGTGTATGTTTGGATAATCTTTCTAGCATTTGATCGATAAAAGGTAAGGGATAATGATCCTTCTTAGTAGCCTTATTTAATTTGCGGAAATCAATTACCATCTTATAACCTATAATAATTCTTTGAGGAATCAATTCATCTTTATCATTAGGAACGACAGTAATACCTCCCTTCTTCGGTACACAATGGACAGGTCTTACCCACTGACTATCAGCAACGGGATAGATTATACTTGCCTCAAGGAGCTTTAGTATTTCCTTTCTTACCACTTCTTTCATTTTAGGATTCAGCCGTCGTTGATGATCACGAACTGGTTTAGCATCTTCTTCCAAATTTATTTTATGTTGACATAGAGTGGGACTAATGCCCTTAAGATCATCAAGAGTATACCCAATAGCAGCACGGTGCTTCTTCAGAGTTTTTAGTAATCTCTCTTCATCATGCTCTGAAAGGTTAGCACTAATAATAACAGGATATATCTTGTTCTCATCAAGATAAGCATATTTAAGAGTATCAGATAATGGTTTAAGCTCAAACACGGGATCACCCTTGGGTGGAGGAGGATCCCCTAGGATTTTAACAGGTAAATTGTTTTTCAGAATAGGTTCCCGTTTAAAGAATACTTCATCTATTTCCCTTCTTTCATTCATAAACATGTCATTTTCATGGTCTAGCAAATATTGTTCTAAAGGATCACTAGGAGGTACGGCAATAGAAGCAAGACCAATAATTTCATCCTTACTAGGTAATTCTTCTTCACGGTGTTGTCTACTAAATTTAGAGAAATTAAATTCATGAGTCATATCATCTAAACCGATAGTAACAACATCCCTTTCGCAATCTCTGGTAGCATTAACAGTGTTTAAGAAGGGTCTACCAAATATAATGGGACAAAAGCTATCTTGTGGGGAACCAAGAACAAGAAAATCAGAAGGATATTTAGTTTTCCCACACAAGACTTCAACATCTCTAACAATTCCCATTGGTGAAATAGTATCTCTATTGGCAAGTTTAATTGTGACATCAATATCTTCTATCTCAGCAGGTGCAATATCATGCATAATTTCTTTGTATAAGGAATGAGGTATTGCGCTAGCACTAGCACCCATATCACATAAGCCATGATAACAATGATCTCCTATTTTAACAGAAATAACAGGCATTCCTACCACAAGTCTAGGTTTATCTTTAGCATAGGGTTTAACAATTCTAGCAGTTTCATCACAGAAATTAATAACATGCCCACCAATATTATCAGACAAGAGATCTGTAACAATAGCAATATTAGGTTCAACTTTAACTTGCTCAGGAGGTGTATATGTTTTAATATTGCTTTTACGAACCACAGTTGAAGCTTTAGCATGATCCTTTATCCTAACAGGGAAAGGTGGTTTCTCAACATACGTAGTAGGAACAATAGGATCATTATAAGTGACAATATTTTTTTCAACTTTAATAGGTGCATCTACTTTTACTTCTATGGGAGGATGATATTTAAAGCATTTCTCCTTGGGGAGATCAACATAAGTAGCAAAAGATTCACAGAAAGAAGCTACTATCTCAGAGTCAAGTCCATATTTAGTGCTAAATTTACAGAAAACATCTGTAAACATAAAAGATTTAACACAATCAAAACTAGGTGTCATAGCTGACTCCTTACCTTTGTCGAGGTCCCAATCTTCAGAGTTGCATTTAATTCTATCCAATAAATCCCATTTGAATTCAATAGTCTTCATCATAAAAGAGCCAGCACAAGAAGTATCGAGCATGGTGCGATTGTTATCAGAAAGCCGAGCATAAATTTTTTGAATAATCATTTCTCTTGAGAGCTCATGATTGGGGCATGAATATAACATTGATTTAAGCCTCCCCCAAGCAGCGATGCTTTCTCCTTTGCGAGGCCAAAAATTATATATATAATTGCAATCACGATGAACAAGATGCATAGGATAAAACTTCTGATGAAATTCCAATTTCAATCGTTTGTAATTCCAAGACCCCATATCATCACATAGACTATACCATGTCGATGCATCTCCCTTCAAAGATAAAGGGAAGACCTTCTTCTCAACAACATCTCTGGGTACACCTGCAAGCTTAAATAATCCACAAACTTCATCCACATATATCAGATGCTCGTCAGGATGTTTTGTTCCATCTTCTAAAAAGGGATTAGCTAGCAGTTTTTCTATCATACCCGAAGGAATTTCAAAGCAGACATTTTTATTTTCAGTAGGTTGAGGAGCAACTCTTTGCTCTACTGGTCGGGGTGAAGATACCCCGAACAAGCCCCTCAGAGGATTACTTTCCATAGTAACAAGTGACAGTAAATTTCAGCACACTATATAAATTTTTCCTTACCAAATTCCACCTACCAAAGGCGCTTCACTCCCCGGCAATGGCACCAGAAAAGAGTCTTGATGACCCACAAGTATAGGGGATCTATCGTAGTCCTTTCGATAAGTAAGAGTGTCGAACCCAACGAGGAGCAGAAGGAAATGATAAGCGGTTTCTAGCAAGGTATTCTCTGCAAGTACTGAAATAAGTGGTAACAGATAGTTTTGTGATAGGATAATTTGTAACGAGCAACAAGTACCAAAAGTAAATAAAGTGCAACAAGGTGGCCCAATCCTTTTTGTAGAAAAGGACAAGCCTGGACAAACTCTTATATAGAGATAAGCGCTCCCGAGGACACATGGGAATATCGTCAAGCTAGTTTTCATCACGTTCATAAGATTCACGTTCGGTACTTTGATAATCTGATATCTGGGTGGACCGGTGCTTGGGTTCTGTCCTTACTTGGACAAGCATCCCACTTATGATTAACCTCTATTGCAAGCATCCGCAACTACAACAAAAGTATTAAAGTAAACCTAACCATAGCATGAAACATATGGATCCAAATCAGCCCCTTACGAAGCAACATATAAACTAGGGTTTAAGCTTCTGTCACTCTAGCAACCCATCATCTACTTATTACTCCCCAATGCCTTCCTCTAGGCCCAAACAATGGTGAAGTGTCATGTAGTCGACGTTCACATAACACCACTAGAGGAGAGACAACATACATGTTATCAAAATATTGAACGAATACCAAATTCACATGACTACTAATAGCAAGACTTCTCCCATGTCCTCAGGAACAAAATTAACTACTCACAAAGCATAAACATGTTCATAATCAGAGGGGTATTAATATGCATATAGGATCTGAACATATGATCTTCCACCAATTAAACCAGCTAGCATCAACTACAAGGAGTAATTAACACTACTAGCAACCTACTAGCACCAATCCCAGACTTGGAGACAAGAATTGGATACAAGAGATGAACTAGGGTTTTGAGAGGAGATGGTGCTAATGAAGATGTTGATGGAGATTGCCCTCTCCCGATGAGAGGAGCGTTGGTGATGACGATGGCAATGATTTCCCATCCGGGAGGGAAGTTTCCCCGGCAGAACAACTCTGCTAGAGCCCTAGATTGGTTCCGCCAAGGTTCCGCCTCGTGGCGGCGGAGTTTCGTCCGAGAAGATGGCTTATTATTTTTCCCATCGAAAGACTTCATATAGCAAAAGATGGCCACCGGAGGGCCACCAGGTAGGGGGGCGCACCTAGGGGGTAGGGCGCGCCCCCCACCATCGTGGGCAGGGTGTGGCCCCCCTGGTGAATTTCTTCCAGTGAGTATTTTTTATATATTCCGAAAATGTCTTCTGTGAAGTTTCAGGACTTTTGGAGCTGCGCAGAATAGGTCTCTAATATTTGCTCCTTTTCCAGCCCAGAATCCCAACTGCCGGCATTCTCCCTCTTTATGTAAACCTTGTTAAATAAGAGAGAATAGGCATAAGTATTGTGACATAATGTGTAATAACAGCCCATAATGCAATAAATATCGATATAAAAGCATGATGCAAAACGGAAGTATCACCTGCAAGCTTAAATAATCCACAAACTTCATCCACATATATTAGGTGCTCATCAGGATGTAATGTTCCATCTCCTGCAAAAGGATTAGCTAGCAGTTTTTCTATCATACCATAAGGAATTTCAAAGTAGACATTTTTATTTTCAGTAGGTTCAGTAGGTTGAGTAGGTTGAGGAACAACTCTTTTCTCTACTGGTCGGGGTGAAGATACCCCGAACAAGCCCCTCAGAGGATTACTTTCCATAGTAACAAGTGACAGTAAATTTCAGCACACCATATAAATTTTTCCTTACCAAATTCCACCTACCAAAGGCGCTTCACTCCCCGGCAACGGCGCCAGAAAAGAGTCTTGATGACCCACAAGTATAGGGGATCTATCATAGTCCTTTCGATAAGTAAGAGTGTCGAACCCAACGAGGAGCAGAAGGAAATGATAAGCGGTTTTCAGCAAGGTATTCTCTGCAAGCACTGAAATTATAGGTAACAGATAGTTTTGTGATAAGATAATTTGTAACAAAGGACAAGCCTGGACAAACTCTTATATAGAAGAAAGCGCTCCCGAGGATACATGGGAATTATCGTCAAGCTAGTTTTCATCACATTCATATGATTCGTGTTTGGTACTTTGATATTTCGATATGTGGGTGGACCGATGCTTGGGTGCTGTCCTTACTTGGACAAGCATGCCACTTATGATTAACTCCTATTCCAATCATCCGCAACTACAAAATAAGTATTAAGGTAAACCTAACCATAGCATGAAACATATGGATCCAAATCAGCCCCTTATGAAGCAATGCATAAACTAGGGTTTAAGCTTCTGTCACTCTAGCAACCCATCATCTACTTATTACTTCCCAATGCCTTCCTCTAGGCCCAAATAATGGTGAAGTGTCATGTAGTCGACATTCACATAACACCACTAGAGGAGAGACAACATACATCTCATCAAAATATCGAACGAATACCAAATTCACATGACTACTAATAGCAAGACTTCTCCCATGTCCTCAGGAACAAACGTAACTACTCACAAATCATATTCATGTTCATAATCAGATGGGTATTAATATGCATATAGCATCTGAACATATGATCTTCCACCAAATAAACCAACTAGCATCAACTACGAGGATTAATCAACACTGCTAGCAACCTATAGGTACCAATCCCAGACTTAGAGACAAGAATTGGATACAAGAGATGAACTAGGGTTTGAGAGGAGATGGTGCTGGTGAAGATGTTGATGGAGATTGGCCCCCTCCCGATGAGAGGAGCGTTGGTGATGACGATGGCGATGATTTCCCCCTCCCGGAGGGATGTCCCCGACAGAACACCTCCGCCGGAGCCCTAGATTGGTTCCGCCAAGGTTCTGCCTCGTGGCGGCGGAGTCTCGTCCCAAAAGCTTGCTTATGATTTTTTCCTCAACGAAAGACTCCATATATCAGAAGATAAGCATAGGAGGGCCACCAGGGGGCCCATGAGGCAGGGGGCGCGCCCAGGGGGGTAGGGCACGCCCCCACCCTCGTGGCTGGTGAGTGGCCCCCTTTGGTACTTCTTGCGCTCAATATTTTTTATATATTCTGGAAATAACTTCCGTGAAGTTTCAGGACTTTTGGAGCTATGCAGAATAGGTCTCTAATATTTGCTCCTTTTCCAACCCAGAATCCCGGCTGCCGGCATTCTCCCTCTTTATGTAAACCTTGTAAAATAAGAGAGAATAGGCATAAATATTGTGACATAATGTGTAGTAACAGCTCATAATGCAATAAATATCAATATAAAAGCATGATGCAAAATGGATGCATCACAAGCCTACGATGGAATTACTCACGCACGGCGGTGAGCATCATGGAATTGGTAATGGAGGAAGGTTGATGATGACGATGGCGACGAATTCCCCTCTCTGGAGCCCCGAACGGACTCCAGATCAGCCCTCCCAAGAGAGTTTAGGGCTTGGCGGCGGCTCCGTATCATAAAACGTGATGAATCCTTCTCTCTGATTTTTTCTCCCCGAACACGAATATATGGAGTTGGAGTTGAGGTCGGTGGAGTGTCAGGGGGCCCACGAGGCAGGGGTCGCGCCCAGGGGGTAGGCACGCCCCCACCCTCGTGGACAGGGTGTGGCCCCCCTGACGTGGATTCTTCTTCCAGTATTTTTTATATATTCCAAAAATAATCTCCGTTGATTTTCAGGTCATTCCGAGAACTTTTATTTCTGCACAAAAATAACACCATGGCAATGCTGCTGAAAACAACGTTAGTCTGGGTTAGTTCCATTCAAATCATGCAAGTTAGAGTCCAAAACAAGGGCAAATGTGTTTGGAAAAGTAGATACGACGGAGACGTATCAACTCCCCCAAGCTTAAACCTTTGCTTGTTCTCAAGCAATTAAGTTGATAAACTGAAAGTGATAAAGAAAAACTTTTACAAACTTTGTTTGCTCTTGTTGTTGTAAATATGTAAAGCCAGCATTCAAGTTTTCAGCAAAGATTATGAACTAACCACATTCACAATAACATTTAGGTCTCCTGTTTACTCATATCAATGGCATAATCAACTAGCGAGCAATAATAATAAATCTTGGATGACAACACTTTCTCAAAACAATCATAATATGATATAACAAGATGGTATCTCGCTAGCCCTTTCCGAGACCGCAAAACATAAATGCAGAGCACCTTTAAAGATCAAGGACTGACTAGACATTGTAATTCATGGTAAAAGAGATCCAGTCAAGTCATACTCAATGTAAACTAACAATAATGGATGCAAATGACAGCGGTGCTCTCCAACTGGTGCTTTTTAATAAGAGGATGATGACTCAACATAAAAGTAAATGGATAGGCCCTTCGTAGAGGGAAGCAGGGATTTATAGAGGTGCCAGAGCTCAGTTTTGAAATAGATATGAATAATATTTGAGTGGTATACTTTCATTATCAACATAACAACCGAGAGATCTCGATATCTTCCATGCTACACACATTATAGGCGGTTCCCAAACAGAATGGTAAATTTTATACTCCCCCTCCACCAACAAGCATCAATCCATGGCTTGCTCGAAACAACAAGTGCCTCCAACTAACAAGAGTCCCGGGGGAGTTTTGTTTGCAGTTATTTTGATTTGATTTGCATATAGCATGGGACTGGGCATCCTGATGACCAACCATTTTCTCGTGAGTGAGGAGCAGTGAGGGAGTCCTGGATTAGGGGGTCTCCGGACAGCCGGACTGTTAGACTATGAAGATACAAGATTGAAGACTTCGTCTCGTGTCTGGATGGGACTCTACTTGGCGTGGAAGGCAAGCTAGGAAATACGAATATGGATATCTCCTCCTCTGTAACCGACCTTGTGTAACCCTAACCCTCTCCGGTGTCTATATAGACCAAAGGGTTTTAGTCCATAGGACAACAATCACAACATACAATCATACCATAGGCTAGCTTCTAGGGTTTAGCCTCTCTGATCTCGTGGTAGATCTACTCTTGTACTACCCATATCATCAATATTAATCAAGCAGGACGTAGGGTTTTACCTCCATCAAGAGGGCCCGAACTTGGGTAAAACATCGTGTCCCTGCCTCCTGTTACCATCCGGCCTAGACGCACAGTTCGGGACCCCCTACCCGAGATCCGCTGGTTTTGACGCCGACATTGGTGCTTTCATTGAGAGTTCCTCTGTGTCGTCGCCGTTAGGCTTGATGGCTCCTACTATCATCGATAGCGATGCGGTCCAGGGTGAGACTTTTCTCCCCGGACAGATCTTCGTATTCGGCGGCTTTGCACTGCGGGCTAATTCGCTTGGCCTTCTGGAGCAGATTGAAAGCTACGCCCCTGGCCGTCAGGTCAGATTTGGAAGTTTGAACTACAGGGCCGACATCCGTGGAGACTTGATCTTCGACAGATTCGAGCCACAGCCGGGCGCGCCGCACTGTCACGATGGGTATGACCTAGCTCCGCCACCGAACAGTACCCCAGAGGCCGCGCCCGCATCAACTCCGACCCTTAGCTCGGAGCCAACTGCACCAATCAAGGACGGGTGGTTAGACACCGCCTCAAGGGCTGCAGTCTCAACGGCGATCGAGCCGAACACCTGCCTAACCCTCTGCGCAGCCCGTGACTCCAAAGTGCCGGACTCTTTTCTGGACTCCGAACCATCCGCGCCCCTGCCAATCGAATCCGATTGGGCGCCGATCATGGAATTCACCGCTGCGGATATCTTTTAGCACTCGCCCTTCGGCGAAATTCTGAATTCACTAAGGTCTCTCTCTTTGTCAGGACAGCCCTGGCCGGACTATGGCCAACAAGATTGGGATGCGGACGACGAAGAAATTCGACGCCCACCCACCACCCACTTTGTAGCCACTGTCGATGATTTAACTGACATGCTCGACTTCGACTTCGAAGACATCGACGGTATGGACGACGATGTAGGAGACGAACATGAATCAGTGCCTATAGGGCACTAGAAAGCCACCTCGTCATATGACATATACATGGTGGATACACCCAACGAAGGCAATGGCGACGAGATAGCGGAGGATGACCCCTCCAAGAAACAACCCAAGCGCCGACATCAGCGGCGCCGCTCTAAGTCCCGCCAAAGCAAAAGTGGTGATACCAACACATGAGATAATAACACTCCGGATAGTGCCGAAGATAACAACAATCCCCTCCATCAAGATTTAGAGCAGGAGGATGAAGGAGCCAGCTCTCGTGAGAGAGCGGCAGACGGAGAGGAGGAGGATGACAATTACATCCCCCCTCCGAAGACGAGGCAAGCCTCAGCGACGATGAATTCGCCATCCTAGAGGATCCCGTCGAACAAGAGTGCTTCAAGCGTCGGCTTATGGCCATGACAAATAGCCTGAAGAAAAAGCAGCAACAGCTTTAAACTGATCAAGATCTGCTAGCTGACAGATGGACTGAAGTCCTCGCGGCCGAGGAATATAAACTCGAGCGCCCCTCCAAGAATTACCCAAAGTGCAGGTTACTACCCTGACTGGAGGAAGAAGCGTATGATACGACTGATCGGCCACCTCGTGGCCGTGATAGAGAGGCATGCTCGCCAAAAGCTCAGCCTCCACCCCGACGCCATTCAAATAAAAAGGCATGGGGAGATACGCCAGACCTGTGAGACATATTGGAGGACAAAGCAAAGCATGCAAGATTGATCTACGGATCACGACGGCGCACCACTCTGCGAGACGATAAATGTCACGCCGGATACAATAAAAGCAAATCTGGCCGGGCCGAACACAGCGGGCAAGACCCATTCGAGCTGCGTCGCGATATAGCCCAATACAGAGGCGTCGCACACCCCTTATGCTTCATAGACGAAGTAATGGAACATCAATTCCCAGAAGGTTTCAAACCTGTAAATTTTGAATCATATGACGACACAACAGATCTAGCAGTATGGATTGAGGATTTCCTCCTCCATATCCACATGGCCCGCGGTGATAACTTACACGCTATCAAATTCCTGCCACTAAAGCTCAAAGGACCAGCGCGACATTGGCTTAATAGCTTGCCAGCGGACTCCATTAGCTGTTGGGAAGATCTGGAAGCCGCATTCCTCGACAACTTTCAGGGCACTTATGTGCGACCACCAGACGCCGATGACTTGAGCCACATAATTCAGCAGCCAGAAGAGTCGGTTAGGCAATTCTGGACTCGGTTCCTTACAAAGAAAAATCAAATCGTCGACTGTCCGGATGCGGAGGCCTTAGCGGCTTTCAAACACAACATCCAAGACGAGTGGCTAGCCCAGCACCTTGGTCAGGAAAAGCCAAAATCTATGGCAGCTCTCACGACGCTCATGACCCACTTTTGTGCGGGAGAAGACAGCTGGCTGGCTCGCAGTAATAACATATCAAAGAACCATGGTACCTCAGATACCAAGGACGGCAATAGCAGGTCACGTCGCAACAAACATAAGCGCCGCATTAACAGCGAAAATATCGAGGATACGGCAGTCAATGCCGGATTCAAAGGCTCTAAACCCAGTCAGCGGAAAAAGCCATTCAAACAAAGTACGTCGGGTCTGTCCAGCTTGGACCGTATACTCGATCGCTCGTGTCAAATACACGGCACCCCAGACAAGCCAGCCAATCACACCAACAGGGATTGTTGGGTGTTCAAGCAGGCCGGCAAGTTAATCGCCGAAAACAAGGACAAGGGGCCGCATAGTGATGACGAGGAGGAGCCCCGGCAGCCGCACACTGGAGGACAGAAGAGTATTCCCCCGCAAGTGTGGACGGTGAATATGATATACGCAACCCACATCCCCAAGAGGGAGCGGAAGCGTGCGCTCAGGGACGTATATGCGCTGGAGCCAGTCGCCCCAAAATTCAACCCTTGGTCCTCCTGTCCGATCACCTTCGATCGCAGGGACCATCCCACTAGTATCCGTCATGGCGGATTCGCCGCACTAGTCCTAGACCCAATCATTGATGGATTTCACCTCACTCGAGTCCTTATGGATGGCGGCAGCAGCCTGAACCTGCTTTATCAGGACGCAATGCGCAAAATGGGTATAGACCCCTCAAGGATCAAACCCACAAAAACAACCTTTAAGGGCGTTATTCCAGGTGTAGAGGCCCATTGCATAGGCTCAATCACACTGGAAGTGGTCTTCGGATCCCCGGATAACTTCCAAAGTGAAGAGTTAATCTTCGATATAGTCCCGTTCCGCAGAGGTTATCACGCGCTGCTCGGGCGAACCGCATTTGCTAGATTCAATGCGGTACCGCATTATGCATACCTCAAGCTCAAGATGCCAGGACCTCGCGGAGTTATTACAGTCAATGGAAACACAGAACGCTCTCTCCGAACAGAGGAGCACACCGCGGCCCTTGCAGCAGAACCGCAAAACAGCCTTTCAAGGCAATCCACCAGTTCGGCATTTCAAAACCCGGACACCTTCAAGCGCGCTCGGAGCAACCGGCAAATAGATAGCCTGGCACAATCTGAGCTCACGTAGCAATGCGGCCCCCACCCCAGTCCCAGCCAAACGGCGAAACTCATGCCGCGCGTACATAATTACGCATTAAAAATACCATGTGCACAGGTGGGGAGGGGGGCACAACTGCGGCACGCCCCAAGACGCGGCTTAAACCGCACTAGGGGCTTCCCGTTTAGTTATTTTTCTTTTTTTCAGGACCTTAATCTCTGGAAACACTGTCCGGCAGCACTATTGCCGAACACATGATGCAGCAACCAAGGTGGCAGACAGCTATGTCATACCACGGAACTCCGAGGTTGATTATAGTAACGAGCGAAATATTCGATTTAATATCATTCCTCAGCTCGCCCTTGGAAGGGACATAGTCCTACTCTTTGCTTATCGCACTATCAGTATCACTCTGCTTTAACGCAATATTTTTTTGATAATAAACAATGCATGACATTACGACTATTATTGCATTCTTGTTATATATATGTGTGTTCATTAACGGCGCCTTGCAACCATACACTTTGGTACGGCCACTACACCAGGGGCTTACGTACCCCACAATATGGTGTGAAAAGTCCGAACACTTTCACAAGTGCGGCACCCCGAACTTATAGCATTATATGCATCAGCTCCGAATCATGTCTTTGGTCAAATGTTGGGTTTGCCAGGCTCCTATGTTTTGGTACCTTACGTTCCGCTCTATCGGCTAAGGTAGCGCTAGGAGAACTACTGTGATTGTGCCCCGGTTCTGCCGGGCTTAGCACCTCAGTAGAGAAAGCTAAAACTGACTGTCATGATAAGGCGAGAGACTGGTCGCTGTTCGGCGAGGTTTTTTCGAGTCCCTAAAGACTTATGCCGCTTAGGGCGAGGGCCCGGCCCTGTCCGGCTTACAGGCGTGTATCGTGCCCCGAATTCGGCCTTCCGAATTCCAGGGGCTTCGCTGAAATTTAAAATTATAGAATTCTATGGCTAAGTGAGAGTGATAAAGCATTATTAGTCCGGTTGCCTTGTTCGTTGTGCTGAGCACCTCCCTCGAAGGACCCAAATATGGGAACAAGAGTGCTCAGGTTTATCCTGAACACCCCAGCACTCGTGGCATGGGGGTAGAAGCCGAGGACTAGCCATCTCTCAGATTGGATAAACGGCCAAACAAAAGGTAATATTTTAAATTCACACAAGCGTTGCATAGTGCATATGAAACAAGTTTTCATCATACAGGATCACACAAGGAAGTTTACTCAAATAATACATCCTTTGAACATTCGTCCGCTACAAGACGGGCACCCTTCAGGACACCCTCATAATAAATTTCGGGGGTGCGATGCTCCTTGCCCTGTGGCGGCCCTTCCTTGATCAACTTCACAGCGTCTAGCTTGGCCCACTGCACCTTCACATGGGCGAAAGCCCGGTGTGCACCTTCGATGCAGATGAACCGCTTGATGACCTCTAGCCGTGGGCAGGCATCCACAAGCCGCCTCACCAGGCCGAAGTAGCTTTTCGGAAGGACATCGCCAGGCCACAGCCGGACTATAAGGCCCTTCATGGCCTGTTCGGCCGCCTTGTGCAGCTCGACCAGCTGCTTTAGCTGGTCGCTCAGAGGCATTGGGTGTTCGGTCCCAGTATACTGAGACCAGAACAGCTTCTCTGTTGAGCTTCCCTCCTCAGCCTGGTAAAACTGCGCGACATCCGACACGCTACGGGGCAAATCTGCGAATGCTCCTGGAGAGCTCCGAATTCGGGTAAGTAATCGGTAATTTACTTTTACATGCTTGCTCTGCATATAGAATGCCTTACCCGCCGCTATCTTCTTCATTGCGTCGATCTCCTGGAGGGCCTTCTGGGCCTCGGCCTTGACACTCTTCGCGCTCTCAAGGGCCGCGACAAGCTCAGACTCCCGCGTCTTCGAGTCAAGCTCCAACGCCTCATGCTTCGCCACGAGAGCCTGGAGCTCTTGCTGCACCTCGCCCACCCGAGCCTCGTGCTTCTCTCGCTCGGTGCACTCCTTGGACGCTTTATCTTCAGCCTTGGTTAGCGCTTGCTTCAGGGTCGCTGTCGGTGTCAAAACCGGCGGATCTCGGGTAGGGGGTCCCGAACTGTGCGTCTAGGCCAGATGGTAACAGGAGGCAAGGGACACGAAGTTTTACCCAGGTTCGGGCCCTCTTGATGGAGGTAAAACCCTACGTCCTGCTTGATTAATATTGATGATATGGGTAGTACAAGAGTAGATCTACCACGAGATCAGAGAGGCTAAACCCTAGAAGCTAGCCTATGGTATGATTGTTGTTCTGTATGTTGTCCTACGGACTAAAACCCTCCGGTTTATATAGACACCGGAGAGGGTTAGGGTTACACAAAGTCGGTTACAATGGTAGGAGATCTTGAATATCCGCATCGCCAAGCTTGCCTTCCACGCCAAGATAAGTCCCATCCGGACACGGGACGAAGTCTTCAAGCTTGTATCTTCATAGTCTTGGAGTCCGGCTGAAGGTATAGTCCAGCTACCCAAACACCCCCTAATCCAGGACTCCCTCAGTAGCTCCTGAACCAGGCTTCAATGACGACGAGTCCGGCGTGTAGATTGTCTTCGGCATTGCAAGGCAGGTTCCTCCTCCAAATTCTTCATAAAAGTTTGTAAACACAAAGAGTAGTGTCCGGCTCTGCAAAATAAGTTTCCACGTATTGCCACAGAGAGAATAATATTAACACAAATCTAATCTGCTGACGTATTCCGCAGCGTGACATCACACTACGGCCAAGCCTTTATTCGAATCGTTTTCACTTTTCCTCCTCAGCGTGTTTTGCGAGGCGGTTTCCTTGGCACGTCTTGTCAAAGCAGAGATTGTGTCCCCCATTTACGGGATTCTCATCAATATGGACGTGGGTAACCCTACCGCGCCATTTATCACAGCGCTTGGGAGGCAAGCGAGTTTTACTAGGCTGGTGGGGACGCATAGTCGCATCCGCTCATATAAGGGGATAAGGATCCACCTTTTTACCTACGCCTTCTTCCTCCTTTGCCTATCCATCTTCTGTGCACCTGAGCTCCAGCGCCCAAGCCCGCACTTCCTACCTCAACCTTCTCCAACAATGTCCGGAGCGGGAGGCAAGTGGATGGTCTCCTCCGTCACGGAGGGCCATGTCAAAAGGCTAAGGAAGGCCGGATACCTGTCCAAAGACATCGCGCACTGGCTTCCTGAGGAGGGGAAGCTCCTCCCCACCCCAAGGCCCCATGAGAGGGTAGTATTTCTTCCCCACTTCCTCCGCGGACTGGGTTTTCCTCTCCACCCATTTGTCCGCGGGCTCATGTTCTACTATGGCCTAGATTTCCACGATCTGGCCCTGAACTTCATCCTCAATATCTCGGCGTTTATCGTCATGTGCGAGGCTTTCCTCTGCATCCGCCCCCATTTCGGCCTCTGGCTCAAGACTTTCAACGTCAAGCCAAAGGTGGTGCGCGGCAACCAGGCGGAGTGCGGAGGTGCCATGGCGGGCAAAATAGCCAACGTCCTATGGCTCGAGGGCTCCTTTGTGGAGACCTTGAAGGGGTGGCAGTCAGGGTGGTTTTACATCACCGAGCCACGCGATCCGAAGTGGACCGCAGCCCCTGAATTCTGATCCGGACCCCCTACGCGGCTCATGTCCTGGAAGGAGACGGGCTTGTCGTGGTGCGACGAAGAAGAGGTAACCGGACTGCAAAAATGCATCCAGTCCCTGGTGAACAAGCAGCTCAAGCTTGTCAACGTAGTCCAGGTCATGCTCGTCCACCGGATCCTTCCGTGTCAAGAATGGGACTTCAATTTGTGGGAGTTCAACCCGGCGCAGCACCGAACTCTAAGCAGGCTCTTCGACACGACGTACGAAGATGTCTGGAAGGGGCTAACCAAAGGCGCCGAGGCTCCCACATCCGCCTCCGAAGACCGCGGATTCAGCTCGCAGCGTCCTGCTGGCGAGGTAAAATATTTTCATCTTTTACAGGATGTTAAGTTTTCTTCATAGTTTGACTCTATGCGGGATCTAAACTCCCTTACCTTTGACAGGATTGGCAGGCGAAGTCTGGACTGATTAACTGTCCGGCTCCCTTGCCCGAAGACCCATCCCCTGCTCTCCTAGTGAAGTTGCTAGTTCCGGCACCTTATGTAGTGCCGGAGAAGAAGGCCAAGAAGAAGAAGGCCACGGGGACTCGAAAGAGTTCCCGACATATGGTGGTGTCGGACTCATCGTCCGACGAGTCTGAGACGCACTCCTCCCGTGAAGACGAGGAGGAGGAAGAAGAAACCTCTCCCCCTCCAGCGGGGGGAGGAAAAGAAGAGGAAGGCCACCCTAGTAGGGGGGGGGGGCGAAGGGTCCAAGAAGAGGAAAACCCCTCCGCCGGACTACGCCCCCGACGCCGACGAGGACGAAGAGGAGTGCCGGAAAGGGCCAAGCGTCCGGCGAAATCGTAAGTGTTCGGATACCAGAGTAACTCATGATATTCCTTTTGTTGCACAACTTTCCCTGATGTCGAATATAATCATGCAGCCCGCCCAAGGACGGGCTTGACGAGTCGTCGAGCGGCTCCCTGGACTCATCGGACGTGAATTCAGTTCTGCCCGCTGCCTGCCCCTGTGCTGCGGATGACGCCGAAATGGCGTCGCAACAAGCTTCGGGGCAAGAAGAGGTGGTCCAGGAGGAGCCGCGAGGCGACCTCCCAGACTCCAGGAGTAAAGGGGACAAGACCCCCCAGGGCTCCAAGTCCGGCTTCAAGCCGGACACCGCGCCAGAATCATCAACGGTTCCGGACCGCGGTAGGCGAACTCCTGCCAAGAGGAGCAAGCCTATTGAGCCAGCGTCCTCCGTCCAACTGGAGGCGCCGGACAATCTGCTGGAGGTGCTTAAGGGCGCCTCTATCGACGAGGAGCACCGTGCCATCATGAGTACGGTGGTCCAGAAGGTTCGGTCCACCCAAAGCAGACTTACTGAAGCTTGTACTAGCCTTCTAACAGGCTTTGAGGTAAGTAGAAATATGTAAAAATATTACCGCATAGACAGTAGCCCCTGATGCTCTATTTGGTGTTCGGAAAGAAAACCCGAATAGAGGATCTATTAAATATCACATGAGTCTAACTAAAAAGGAGTCAATATACGTATGCAGGCTTCGCTGCTGGCCACCGCCGCACTGACTGCGGAGGTGGGTGCCCTGAAGCAGGGCCTCGAGCGGACCGAGCAAGAGCTCGGCCTTGCCAAACGACAGCTCGAGGAGAAAGAAGGTAAGAGATACCTTATAGAAAAAATGCCTATAAGAAGACGCGATTGCAAAAAATGACAGGAGTATACTGCTTATTGTAGGGGCCACAGCTGAGGTGGCGACCCTCAAGCAGGCGCTATCCGAGGCCAAGAAGAGAGTGGCCACGGAGCGCACCGAGCGGGAGAAATTTGAGGCGCAGGTCGGCGAGGTGCAGCAAGAGCTTCAGGCTCTCATGAAAAAACATGAGAGTTTGGAGCTCGACTCGAAGACGCGAGCGTCCGAGCTTGCTGCGGCCCTTAAAACTGCCAAATCTGCCAAGGCCCAAGCCCAGAAGGCCCTCCAGGAATTGGATGCGGTGAAAAAGATAGCGGCGGGTAAGGCATTCTCTATGCAAAGCAGACATATAAAAGTAAACTACTTGTTACTTACCCGAATCCGGAGCTCTCCACGGGCATTCACAGATCTTCCCCGCAGCGTATCCGATGCCGCCGCATTCTACCAAGCTGAGGAAGGTAGCTCGACGGAGAAGGTGTTCTGGTCTCAGTACGCTGAGGCCGAACACCCTGTGCCCTTGAGCGACCAGCTGAAGCAGCTGGTCGAGCTCCACAAGGCGTCCGAACAGGCCCTGAAGGGCTTCATAGTTCGGCTGTGGCCTGGAGAGGCCCTGCCTGGGAGCTACTTTGAACTGGTGCGGCGGCTGGTGGAGGCTTGTCCAAGGCTCGAGGTCATCAAGCGCTCCGTCTGCATCGAAGGTGCCCGTAGGGCCCTTGCCCGTGCAAAGGTGCACTGGGGTAAGCTGGACGGTGAGAAGCTTGTGAGGGACGGGCCGCCGCCGGGGAAGGAGCATCGCAAGCCCGAGAACTATTACAAGGATGTTCTGGCTGGTGCCCGCCTTATGGCGGATGAATGCACCAAGGATGTAATTTTTGAATGAACTCGCTCGTGTTATCCTGTGCGCTGAAAACTTGTTCATATGCGCTAAGCAATGCTTGAATTTAAAATATTACTTTTTGTGCGGCCGTTTATCAAAAAATTGAGAGATGGCCAGTCGTCGGCTTCTGCCCCCATGCCACTAGTGCTGGGGTGTTCGGGATAAACCTGAGCGCTCTTTTTCCCATGATTGGGTCCGTCGAGGGAGGCGCTCAGCACAATGAACAAGCCAATCGGACTATAATGCTTGAACACTCTCACTTAGCCATAGAACTCTATAATTTTAAATTTCGGCAAAGCCCCTAGTATTCGTTAGACCGAGTTCGGGGTGCTATCCACGCCTTGGTAGGACAAAGCCGGTTCCTCGCTCGAAGCGGCACAAGTCTTTAAGGACTCGAAAAACCTCTCGAACAGCGACCGGTCTCTCGCCTCATCATGACAGTCAGTTTTAGCTTTCTCTACTGAGGTGCTCAGCCCAGCTCAACTGGGGCACAATAGCAGTAGTTCTCCTAGTGCTACCTTAGCCGATGTAGCGGAACGTAAGGCACCAAAACATAGGAGCCGGGCAAACCCAACTATTGACCCAAATCATGATTCGGAGCCGATGCATATAGTGCTATAAGTTCGGGGTGTCGCACTTGTGAAAGTGTACGGACTTCTCACGCCATATTGATGGGTACTGAAGCCCCTGGCATATTTTTGCCGTACCACAGTGTACGGATGCAACATGTTATTGATAAACATATATATAAAAAGAGGATAATGCAAAAAAATAGACAAAAAGCTATGCATTGTTTATAGAAAGGCTGCTATGAAAGCGGAACGATACAAATAGTGTGATAAGCAAAAGAAATGGGACTATTTAACATGTCCTGGCCAGGGGCAGGCCGCGGAATTGTATTAAAAAACAGGTATACTACTCGCAATAGAGACCACCTGGGAGTTCCATAATGCAGCGTGGCTTGTCTGCTTTCCTAGATCTTGCATTGTTTGTGCAACAGTTGAATTGCCGAACGGGTCATCTGAAGTATGGAGTCCTGAGAGTAAGAGAAAAAAATAAAAAAAGGAATCCGGCAGCCCCTGGTGCGGTTTAAGCCGTATTTCGGGCGTGCCGTGATAGTGCCCCTTCCCCTGTGCCCATGGTATTTCAAGAGCGTAGTTATGTACGCGAAGCACTGGTTTCGCTATATCGCGAGGGCTAGGGTTGGGGCTGCATTGCTACGCTAGCTCAGAACGTGCCAGGCGGTCTTGTTGTAGGGTACTTCGGGCGCGCTTGACAGTGTCCGGCTTTTTGAAGGCCGAACTAGAGAACTGCCTAGAGAGGCTGCTTTGTACTTCTGCTACGAGCGTTGCCGTGTGCTCCTCCGTTCGGAGGGAGCGTTCGGTGTTCCCATTGACCGTGATTACGCCTCTAGGGCCTGGCATCTTGAGCTTGAGGTATGCATAGTGCGGTACCGCGTTGAATTTTGCGAATGCGGTTCGCCCGAGTAGTGGTGATAGCCACTGCGTAACGGGACTATGTCGAAGATTAACTCCTCGCTTCGGAAGTTATCCGGAGATCCGAAGACCACTTCCAGTGTGATTGAGCCTGTACAGTTGGCTTCTACACCTGGTATGACGCCTTTAAAGGTCGTTTTGGTGGGCTTGATCCTCGAGGGATCTATGCCCATTTTTCGCACTGTATCCTGGTAAAGCAGGTTCAGGCTGCTGCCGCCGTCCATGAGGACTCTTGTGAGATGAAATCCATCAATGATTGGGTCTAGAACCAATGCGGCGAAGCCGCCGTGGTGGATGCTAGTGGGGTGGTCCCTTCGATCAAAGGTGATCGGGCAGGAGGACCATGAGTTGAACTTTGGGGTGACTAGCTCTATCGCATATACATCCCGTAACGCACGCTTCCGCTCCCTCTTGGGGATGTGGGTTGCGTATATCATGTTCACCATCCGCACTTGTGGGGGAAATCCCTTCTGTCCACTGTTGTTCGGCGGCCTGGGCTCCTCCTCGTCGTCGCTATGCAGCCCCTTGTCTTTGTTTTCGGCTCTTAACTTGCCTGCCTGCTTAAACACCCAACAGTCCCTGTTGGTGTGATTGGCTGGATTTTCGGGGGTGCCATGTATCTGGCACAAGCGGTCGAGTATTCGCTCCAAACTGGACGGGCCCTGAGTATTTCTTTTGAATGGCTTTTTCCGTTGACCGGATTTGTAGCCTCGGAATCCGGCATTAACTGCCGTATCCTCGTTGCTGTCGTTGTTAACGCGGCGCTTTTGTTTGTTCCGATGCGACCTGTCGCTTTTGTCCTTGGTATTTGAATTACCAGGGTTCTTGGTTAAATTGTTGCCGCGAGCTAGCCAGCTGTCTTCTCCCGCATAAAAGCGGGTCATGAGTATCGTGAGGGCTGCCATAGATTTCGGCTTTTCCTGTCCCAGGTGCCGGGCAAGCCACTCGTCACGGATATTATGCTTGAAGGCTGCTAAGGCCTCTGCGTCTGGACAGTCGACTATCTGGTTTTTCTTTGTTAGGAACCGTGTCCAGAATTGCCTGGCCGATTCCTCTGGCTGCTGAATTATGTGGTTTAGGTCATCGGCGTCCGGTGGTCGCACATAAGTGCCCTGGAAGTTGTCAAGGAATGCGGCTTCCAGGTCCTCCCAAGAACCGATTGAGTCTGCTGGCAAGCTGTTAAGCCAATGCCGGGCCGGTCCCTTAAGTTTGAGTGGGAGGTATTTGATGGCGTGTAGATCATCACCGCGGGCCATGTGGATATGAAGGAGATAATCCTCGATCCATACCGCAGGATCTGTTGTGCCATCGTACGATTCGATGTTTACGGGTTTGAAGCCCTCAGGGATTTTATGATCCATTACTTCATCTGTGAAGCATAGTGGGTGTGCGGTGCCTCTGTATTGGGCTATATCATGACGCAGCTCGAAGGAGCTTTGTCTGTTGAGTTCGGCCCGGCCGGATTCATTGCATCCGGAGTGACGATCACCGTCACGTGCCGTGGGGCGCCTGCGCGATCCCTAGATCGATCTTGTTTGACTTGCCTTGTCCTCCAGTATGTCGCGCAGGTAGGGCGCATTTTCCCGTGCCTTAGTATGCTTGACGTGGCGCCGGGGCATGGCTTGAGTGGAGGGCCGAGAAGCCTCTCTGTCGCGGCCATGAGGTGGCCGGTCGGCCATGTCATGCGCTGGTGATGTAGGTGCTTCCTCCTCTAGTCGGGGTAGCAGCCTGCACTTTGGGTAACTCTTGGAGGGGCATTCGAGTTCATACTGTTCGGCCGCAAGGACTTCAGTCCATCTGTCAGCTAGCAAATCCTGATCAGCTCTAAGCTGTTGCTGCTTTTTCTTGAGGCTGCTTGCCGTGGCCATAAGCCTGCGTTTAAAACGCTCTTGTTCGGCGAGATCCTCTGGCACGGAGAACTCGTCGTCGTCGAGGCTTGCCTCGTCTTCGGAGGGAGGTGTATAATTATCGTCCTCAACCTCTTGGTCCGCCGCCCTCTCGTGAGGGCTGGCTTCTCTGTCCTCCTGTGCTGAATCTTGCTGGAGGGGGTGTTCTTCGGCGCTATCCGGAGTAGTATTATCTCCCGTGCCGGAATCACCGTTTTTGCTTTGGCGGGATTTAGAGCGGCGCCGCTGACGTCGACGCTTGGGCTGTTTCTTAGAGGTATCGTCCCTCGCTGTTCCATCGCCATCTCCATCCTTTGGAGTGTCCACCATATATATGTCATATGACGAGGTGGCCTTCCAGCGCCCTACAGGTGCTGGTTCTTGTTCGTCTCCTGCATCGTCGTCCATGCCGTTGATGTCTTCGGAGTCGAAGTCAAGCATGTCGGTTAAATCGTCGACAGTGGCTACAAAGTGGGTGGTGGGTGGGTTTTGAATTTCTTCATCGTCCGTATCCCAACCTTGCTGACCGTAGTCCGGCCAGGGCTCTCCTGATAAAGAGAGAGACTTTAGAGAATTCAGGATGTCGCCAAAGGGCGAGTGCTGAAAGATGTCCGCGGCGGTGAACTCCATTATCGGCGCCCAATCAGATTCGATCGGCAGGGGTGCGGGGGGCTCGGAGTTCGGAGAGGAATCCGGCTCCTCGGAGTCACGGGCCATGCGGAGTGCGGGGATGGAGTTCGGCTTGATCGCCTGTGAGATCGCAGCCCCTGAGGCAGCGTCCAACCGCTGATCCTCGATCGGCGCAGTAGGCTCCGAATCAATGGTCGGAACCGAAGCGTGTGCGGCCTCCAAGCCGCTGTTCGGCGGCAGAGCTATATCATGCCCATCGAGACAATGCGTCGCGCTTGGCTGTGACTCGAATCCGTCGAAGATCAAGTCCCCGCGGATGTCAGCCGTGTAGTTTAGGCTTCCAAACCTGACCTGATGGCCAGGGGCATAGCTTTCGATCTGCTCAAGGTGGCCAAGCGAATTGGCCCGCAGTGCGAAGCCGCCGAAGACGAAGATCTGTCCGGGGAGAAAAGTCTTACCCTGGACTGCATCGTTGTTGATGATCGAAGGAGCCATCGGGCCTAAAAGCGATGACACAGAGGAATTCTCAATGAAAGCACCAATGTCGGTGTCAAAACCGGCAGATCTCGGGTAGGGGGTCCCGAACTGTGCATCTAGGCCAGATGGTAACAGGAGGCAAGGAACACGATGTTTTACCCAGGTTCGGGCCCTCTTGATGGAGGTAAAACCCTACGTCCTGCTTGATTAATATTGATGATATGGGTAGTACAAGAGTAGATCTACCACGAGATCAAGGAGGCTAAACCCTAAAAGCTAGCCTATGGTATGATTGTTGTATGATGAAGTTGTCCTACGGACTAAAACCCTCCGGTTTATATAGACACCGGAGAGGGTTAGGGTTACATAAAGTCGGTTACAATGGTAGGAGATCTTGAATATCCGCATCGCCAAGCTTGCCTTCCACGCCAAGGTAAGTCCCATCCGGACACGGGACGAAGTCTTCAATCTTGTATCTTCATAGTCTTGGAGTCCGGCTGAAGGTATAGTCCGGCTACCCGAACACCCCCTAATCCAGGACTCCCTCAGTCGCCACCTCGGTCATGGCCCCTGGCAAACATACGACGATCCTATCATTTTGCAATCGCGTCCTCTTTTATATATACATATCTATAGACAGGGTATTACTTACCCTTGTTCTCCTCGAGCTGCCTCTTGGCAAGGCCGAGCTCTTTCCTGGACCCCTCGAGGTCCTGCTTCAGTATGGTGACCTCCGCAATCAGTGTGGCGGACACCAGCAGCGAAGCCTGCATATGCATATTGACACAATTATTTTAGACTTTGGCAATATTATTTGATCCTCTGTTCGGCTTTTCTTTGTGAACACTGAACAAAGCATCAGGGGCTACTGTCTATGCGGTAATATTTCTACTACATTCTAAAACACTTACCTCGAAGCCTGTTAGAAGGCTGGCACAGGCTTCAGTCAATCCGGTCTTGGCGGACTGAACCTTCTGGATCACCGCACTCATGATAGTGCGGTGCTCCTCGTCGATGGAAGCGCTGCGAAGCGCTTCCAGCAGATTGTACGGCGCCTCTGGATGGACAGAGGTCACCGGCACAGGCGTCTTGCCCCTTTTAGAAGGAGGCCGCCTGCCTGAGCCTGGAACCGCTGGAGGTTCCGGCGCAGTGTTCGGCAGAGGGCCGAACTCGGAGCTCTCAGGGGCCCCGTCCCCTCGGCTCCCAGAGTCCGGAAGGTCGCCTTGAGGCGCCTCTGGGACTGTCTCCCCTCGATCTGGTGCCTCTTGAGACAACATCTCGGTGTCGTCGGCAGGATGAGGGGAGGTGGTGGTCGGGACTGGATCGCTATCCATGTCCGACAAGCCCAAGGAGCCGTCCGACGATACATCGATACTGGCTCGGGGCGGCCTGCATAATTGTGTTCGGCGTTAGGGAAAGCAGTGCGACAAAGGAATCCTATGGATTACTCTGGTATTCGAATACTTACGATCTCCCTGGGGTCTTGGCCCTGGGCAACCACTCGTCTTCGCCTTCGTCGGCGGCGGTGGAGCTGTCCGGAAGGAGAGTCCTTCCCTTCTTGGACCCGTCGCCCCCCCTAGTTGGGGCGGCCTTCCTTTTCCTGTCTCCCCCAATAGGTGGGGGAGCATCTTCTTCTTGTTCTTCCTCGTCTTCGGGGGAAGAGTGCGCCGCAGAGTCATCGGACGGTGAGTCCGACGACGCCTGGCGTCGGGAACTCTTTCGAGTTCCCTTGGCCTTCTTGGTCTTCTCCGGCACCGTATAAGGGGCCGGAGTCAACATCTTCGCCAGAAGAGCGTCTGCGGGGCCTTCGGGCAAAGGAGCCGGACAGTCGATCTGTCCGGCCATCTTCTGCCAGTCCTGTCAAAGGTATGGGAGTTTAGATCCTGCATAGAGTCAATCTATAAAAAAACAAGTATCATGTGAAAGGTAAAGCATCTTACCGCACTGGCTTGGCGCTTCGCGCTGAATCCGCGATCCTCAGTAATAGGAGGGGGGACCTCGGCACTTTTGAAAAGCACCCTCCAGGCATATTCATGAGTCGTGTCGAAGAGCCTGTTCAGAGTTCGGTGCTGCGCCGGGTCGAACTCCCACAGGTTGAACTCCTGTTGTTGGCACGGGAGGATCCGGCGGATGAGCATAACTTGGACTATGTTGACAAGCTTGAGCTTCTTGTTCACCATGTTTTGAATACATGTTTGGATTCCGGTCAGCTCTTCCGAACTACCCCAGGATAGGCCCTTCTCTTTCCAAGAGGTGAGCTGCATGGGGATGCCAGATCGGAACTCGAGGGCCGCTGCCCATACAGGGTCACGCGGCTCGGTGATGTAGAACCACCCCGATTGCCACCCCTTTATGGTTTCCACAAAGGAGCCCTCGAGCCATGTTACATTGGGCATCTTGCCCACCATGGCGCCTCCGCACTCCGCCTGGCGGCCGCCCACCACCTTCGGCTTGACATTGAAGGTCTTCAGCCATAAGCCGAAGTGGGGCTTAATGCGGAGGAAGGCCTCACACACGACGATAAAACGCCGAGATGTTGAGGATGAAGTTCGGGGCCAGATCGTGGAAATCCAGGCTGTAATAGAACATGAGCCCCCAGACGAATGGATGGAGAGGGAATCCCAGTCCACGGAGGAAACGGGTGAGGAATACTACCATCTCATGGGGCCTGGGGGTGGGGATGAGCTGCCCCTCATCTGGGAGCCGGTGCGCGATGTCGTCGGGCAGGTATCCGGCTCTCCTCAGTTTCTTTATGTCTCCCTCCATGACGGAGGAGACCATCCACCTGCCTCCCGCTCTGGACATGGTTGGAGAAGGTTGAGGAGGGAAGTGTGAACTTGGGCGCTAGAGCTCGAGTGCGCGAAAACGGATGAGCAAAGGAGGAAGAAGGCGTGGATAGAAAGGTGAATCCTTATCCCTTTATATGGGCGGACGAAGCTAAGCGTCCCCACTTGCCTGGTAAAACTCGCTTATCCCCCAAGCGCCGCAATTGATGGCGTGGTTGGGTTACCCACGCCCGTATTGATGAGAATCCCGTAATAAGGGGACACGATCTCTGCTTTGACAAGACGTGTCGAAAAACTGCCTCGCGTTATGTGCGGGGATGGTTAAAGGAAACGGTTCGAATAATCACCGGGCCATGACATAACATCGTGCTGCCAAAACAAGCCAGCAAATTAGATCTGTGAAAATATTATTCTCTCTACGGTGGAATGTGGAACTTATTTTGCAGGGTCGGACACTATCCTCATATTCAAATTCTTCTGTGATGTATTCGGAGAAGGAACCCGCCTTGCAATGCCGAAGACAATACTGTGCACCGGACTCATCGTCATTGAAGCCTGGTTCAGGGTCTACTGAGGGAGTCCTGGATTAGGGGGTCTCCGGACAGCTGGACTATCTCCATTGGCCGGACTGTTGGATTATGAAGATACAAGATTGAAGACTTCGTCTCGTGTCCGGATGGGACTCTACTTGGGGTGGAAGGCAAGCTAGGCAATACGAATATGGATATCTCCTCCTTTGTAACCGACCTTGTGTAACCCTAACCCTCTCCGGTGTCTATATAAACCGAAGGATTTAGTCCGTAGGACAACAATCACAACATACAATCATACCATAGGCTAGCTTCTAGGGTTTAGCCTCTCTGATCTCGTGGTAGATCAACTCTTGTACTACCCATATCATCAATATTAATCAAGTAGGACGTAGGGTTCTACCTCCATCAAGAGGGCCCGAACCTGGGTAAAACATCGTGTCCCCTGCCTCCTGTTACCATCCGGCCTAGACGCACAGTTCGGGACCCCCTACCCGAGATCCGCCGATTTTGACGCCGACAAGCGGAGTCCAGTCCTCTTGAGAATAACCCACCTAGCATGGAAGATACAAACAACCCTAGTTGTTACATGAGCTATTCGAGCATACAAAATAGAATGTTTATTTGAAGGTTTAGAGTTTGGCACATACAAATTTACTTGGAATGGCAGGTAGATACCGTATATAGGTAGGTATGGTGGACTCATATGGAACAACTTTGGGGTTTATGGAATTGGATGCACAAGCAGTATTCTCGCTTAGTACAAGTGAAGGCTAGAAAAAGACTGGGAAGCGACCAGCTAGAGAGCGACAACAGTCTTGAACATGCATTAAAATTAATCAACACCGAATTCAAGCATGAGTAGGATATAATTCACCATGAGCATAAATATCGTAGAGGCTATGTTGATTTTGTTTCAACTACATGCGTGAACATGTGCGAAGTCAAGCCACTCGAATTGTTCAAAGGAGGATACCACCCTATCATACCACATCACAACCATTTTAATAGCATGTTAGCACGCAAGGTAAACCATTATAAACTCCTAGCTAATTAAGCATGGCATAAGCAACTACAATCTCTAATTGTCATTGCAAATATGTTTCTTTCATAATAGGCTGAATCAGGAACAATAAACTAATCATATTTACAAAAACAAGAGAGGTCGAGTTCATACCAGCTTTTCTCATCTCAATAAGTTCATCATATAATCATCATTATTGCCTTTCACTTGCACGAACGAATAGTGTGGATAATAATAATAGTGCACATGCATTGGACTAAGCTGGAATCTGCAAGCATTCAATTCAAGAGAGAAGACAAGGTAATATGGGCTCTTTGTTAGATCAACAATAATGCATATGAGAGCCACTCAACATTTTAATCATGGTCTTCTCCTCTCGACCCCCAAAGGAAAGAAAAGAAACAAAACTATTTACATGGGAAAGCTCCCAACAAGCAAAAGAAGAACGAGAATTTTTTTTGGGTTTTCTTTTTAATTACTACTACTACAGGCATGGAAAGTAAACTAACTAAAAGCTACAACTAATTTTTTTGTTTTTCTTAAGGTTTATCAAACACACAAGAAGAAAGCATAAAAGGGAAATAAACTAGCATGGATATTACAATGAAAAAGTATGAGCACGGACAACTAGCATGAGTGTGTGAACATGAATGTAATGTCGGTGAGAAGTACGTACTCCTCCAAGCTTAGGCGTTTGGCCTAAGTTGGTCTACTGCCACGGCTGGCCTGGCGGATACCCAAAGTTGTAGTTGGGGTCGTACTGTGATACAACAACTATTGCCTCATGAGCTGCCCCTTGGAGGCGAGCTGTCTCCATCCTCCTCTTATACTCGTTCGCCTCCTCTCTGGTAATAACATATCTCCCCTTTGCCTGAAAGTCAAAGAAAGAGGGAGCAGGGAGAGTGACATGATAGGTGCGTCGTCTGTCAAAGATTAGTCGGTACTGGAGGGATGCTACCTCTTGAGCACTCCGTTGGTTTTCCCTTGAAGAGGAAAGGGTGATGCAGCAAAGTAGCGTAAGTATTTCCCTCAGTTTTTGAGAACCAAGGTATCAATCCAATAGGAGGCCCCTCGCACCTACACAAACAAATAAAATCCTCGCAACCAACGCAATAAAGGGGTTGTCAATCCCTTCACGGTCACTTACAAAAGTGAGATCTGATAGATATGATAAGATAATATTTTTGGTATTTTTATGATAAAGATGCAAAGTAAAGAAAGCAAAATAAACGGAAAAGGAAATAGCTTGTTGACGGAAGATTAATATGATGGAAAATAGACCCGGGGGCCATAGGTTTCACTAGTGGCTTCTCTCGAGAGCATAAGTATTACGGTGGGTAAAGAAATTACTGTTGAGCAATTGACAGAATTGAGCATAGTTATGAGAATATCTAGGTATGATCATGTAGATAGGCATCACGTCCAAGACAAGTAGACCGACTCCTTCTTGCATCTACTACTATTACTCCACACATCGACCGCTATCCAGCATGCATCTAGAGTATTAAGTTCAAAAGAACAGAGTAACGCTTTAAGCAAGATGACATGATGTAGAGGGATAAACTCATGCAATATGAAATAAACCCCATCTTGTTATCCTCGATGGCAACAATACAATATGTGCCTTGCTGCCCCTACTGTCACTGGGAAAGGACACCGCAAGATTGAACCCAAAGCTAAGCACTTCTCCCATTGCAAGAAAGATCAATCTAGTAGGCCAAACCAAACTGATAATTCGAAGAAACTTGCAAAGATAACCAATCATACATAAAAGAATTCAGAGAAGATTCAAATATTGTTCATAGATAAACTTGATCATAAACCCACAATTCATCGGTCTCAACAAACACACCACAAAAGAAGATTACATCGAATAGATCTCCACAAGAGAGGGGGAGAACTTTGTATTGAGATCCAAAAAGAGAGAAGAAGCCATCTAGCTAATAACTATGGACCCGAAGGTCTGAAGTAAACTACTCACACTTCATCGGAGAGGCTATGGTGTTGATGTAGAAGCCCTCCGTGATCGATGCCCCCTCCGGCGGAGCTCCGGAAAAGGCCCCAAGATGGGATCTCACGGATACAGAAAGTTACGGCGGTGGAATTAGGGTTTTGGATCTGTATCTGGTAGTTTGGGGGTACGTAGGTATATATAGGAGGAAGAAGTACGTCAGTGGAGCAACGTGGGCCCCACGAGGGTGGAGGGCGCGCCTGGGGGGGGGGGGGTAGGCGCGCCCCCTACCTCGTGCCCTCCTGGTTGCTTTCTTGGCGTAGGGTCCAAGTCCTCTGGCTCACGTTCGTTCCGAAAATCACATTCCCGAAGGTTTCATTCCGTTTGGACTCCGTTTGATATTCTTTTTCTGCGAAACTCTGAAATAGGCAAAAAATAGCAATTCTGGGCTGGGCCTCTGGTTAATAGGTTAGTCCCAAAAATAATATAAAAGTGTATAATAAAGCCCAATAATGTCCAAAACAGGATATAATATAGCATGGAACAATAAAAAATTATAGATACGTTGGAGACGTATCAGGGACTGGTCGTTCCTCTCAACAAACTGATGACGAACCATAGCATCATAATCTAGATAAGAAGGAGGTAACTCAATATCATCTCCACGTATGGGTATCTCAAGAAAGTTAGCTATATGAGTTGCATAAATTCCACCAAAGAAACCTCCATGAATACTATTATTATGCAACCAACGTGCAACAATAGCCCCCAAGTTGTATTGTTTATCTCCTAAAACAACGCTCCCGAGAACGCTAAGATTAGGTACACACATGTGACATGCTTCACCTTTACCATTTACGCACCTTCCTATGAAGAGAGCAAAATAATGTATAGCAGGAAAATGAATGCTCCCTATGGTGGCTTGTGTTACATCTCTAGATTCCCCCACTGTAATACTAGGAAAAAAAATCTCTAAGCTCAAATTTGCTAGGTTCACTAGCACTACCCCATTGTGGGAGTTTGCAGGCAGTATTAAAATCCTCTAAATCCATGGTATACGATTTATCATAAAGATCAAACAGGACAGTTTGTGAATTGTGCGAGGATGAAAATTTAAACCTTCTCACAAATGAATCAGTTAAATAGAGGTATTGCGAGCACTTATCTGCCTCGAAGCTCTCCAGATCAGCATTACGCACATATGCATCAAATTCCTCTTTAATTCCTGCTTGGACCATGAAATCCTCTGACGACCATTCACAGGGCCGCACTTGAGCGTCCCTCGGTGGTTAATCGTCCGCATCGCGTATTGCGGGTCTGGGTCCTTGCTTCCTTGAAGAACCACCTTGGTACATTTTCCTAAACATATTTCTTCCTCTGAAAAATTTCTAAAATTTTTAGTAACTCAAAAATAAAAGTGAACCAAACTCAACAATATTGATAGCAACTACTCCTACAAGTGCCTAGAGGCAATATCATGCATTAAAACTACTTTTGACCTCATAAATTTGACATGCAAGCTCAAGAACAGGGTCACATAAGTAGCAAAAAATTGCAATGAATAAAGCACTAGAACAAAAACTAATTGTACCATTGGAGGAGTCACATACCAAAGAACAATCCCCCAAAGCAGTTTTGTGAATGGAGCTTTGAGCTAGGAGATCGAAAATGGCAGCAAGATGAGCTAGAACTCGTGCTTGAGCTGGTTAGTGATTTTTTTGGGAGGAAGAAGGAGTGTGTGGTGGCTGGAATAAGTGGAGGGGGCCATCAGGGGCCCACGAGGCAGGGGGCGCGCCCAGGGGTGGGCGCGCCCTGGACCCTCGTGGCCAGGTGCTTGCTCCCCCTGGTGTGTTCTCAGTGCAAGATATTCTCAAATATTCTCGAAAAAAATCATATTTAATTTTCAGGGCATTTGGAGAACTTTTATTTTCGGGGTATTTTTTATTGCATGGATAATTCAGAAAACAGACAGAAAATACTATTTTTGCTTTATTAATATAAATAACACAAAGTAAAAAGAGGGTACAGAGAGTTGTGTTTTCTAAATTCATCCATCTCATGCTCATCAAAAGGAATCCACTAACAAGGTTGATCAGGTTTTGTTAACAAACTCATTTCGAATAACATGAAACCGGAGAATTTTCGAATAACACTAGGTTACCTCAACAGGGATATGCATGTCTCCAACAATAAGAATATCATATTTCTTCTTGACAGTAGGAAGAGGAAATTCAAAACCTCCAATAGTGATTGTTGAAATTTTCCAATAGAATTGATACTATGGACTTGAGGTTGTTTCCTCGGAAAGTGTACCGTATGCTCATTACTATTAACATGAAAGTGACATTGCCTTTGGTGCAATCAATAACAGCCCCTGCAGTATTCAAAAAGGGTCTTCCGAGAATAATAGACATACTATCGTCCTCGGGAATATCGAGAATAACAAAGTCTGTTAAAATAGTAACGTTTGCAACCACAACAGGCACATCCTCACAAATACCGACATGTATAGCAGTTGATTTGTCAGCCATTTGCAAAGATATTTCAGTAGGTGTCAACTTATTCAAATCAAGTCTACGATATAAAGAGAGAGACATAACACTAACACCGGCTCCAAGATCAAATAAAGCAGTTTTAACATAGTTTCTTTTAATGGAGCATGGTATAGTTGGTACTCCTGGATCTCCAAGTTTCTTTGGTATTCCATCCTTAAAAGTATAATTAGCAAGCATGGTGGAAATTTCAGCTTCCGGTATCTTTCTCTTATTAGTAACTATATCTTTCATATATTTAGCATAAGGATTCATTTTAAGCATATCGGTCAAACACATACGCAAAAAGATAGGTCTAATCATTTCAGCAAAGCACTCAAAATCCTCATCATCCTTTTTCTTGGATGGTTTAGGAGGAAAAGGCATGGGTTTCTGAACCCATGGTTCTCTTTCTTTATCGTGCTTCCTAGCAACAAAGTCTCTCTTATCATAACGTTGATTCTTTGATTGTGGGTTATCAAGATCAACATCAGGTTCAATTTCTACATAATTATTATTGCTAGGTTGAGCATCAACATGAACATCATCATTAACATTATCACTAGGTTCATGTTCATTACCAGATTGTGTTTCAGCATCAGAGATAGAAATATCATTAGGATTCTCAGGTGTGTCTACAACAGGTTCACTAGAAGCATGCAAAGTCCTATCATTTTTCTTTTTCTTCCTCTTAGAAGGACTAGGTGCATCAATATTAATTCTCTGAGAATCTTGCTCAATTCTCTTAGGGTGGCCCTCAGGATAGAAAGGCTCCTGAGTCATTTTACCACCTCTAGTCATAACTCTAACAGCATTATCATTATTCTTATTATTTAATTCATTGAGCAAATCATTCTGAGCTTTAAGTACTTGTTCTACTTGAGTGGTAACAATAGAAGCATGTTTACTAATGAGTTTAAGTTCACCTTTAACTCTAGACATATAATCACCCAAGTGTTCAATCATATAATAATTGCGTTTCAGTTGTCTACCAAAATAAGTATTAAAATCTTCTTGCTTAACCATAAAGTTATCAAATTCATCCAAACATTGGCTAGCAAACTTAGCATGAGGGATTTCAGCTTTATCATATCTATAGAGAGTGTTTACCTTTACTACCTATGTTGGGTTATCAAGACCGTGTGTTTCTTCAATAGGTGATGAATTAAGACCATGTATTTCTTCAACGGGAGGTAAATTCTTAACATCTTCAGCTTTTATACCTTTTTCTTTCATAGATTCCTTTGCCTCTTGCATATCTTCAGGACTGAGATATAGAATACCCCTTTTCTTCGGAGTTGGCTTAGGAGTTGGTTCATGAAGTGTCCAATTATTTTCATTAGTCAACATATTATTCAATAGCAATTTAGCTTGATCAACAGTTCTTTCCCTGAAAACACAACCAACACAACTATCCAGGTAATCTCTGGAAGCATCGGTTAGTCCATTATAAAAGATATCAAGTATTTCATTTTTCTTGAGGGGATGATCAGGCAAAACATTAAGTAATTGGAGAAGCCTCCCCGAGCTTGTGGGAGACTCTCTTCTTCAATTTGCACAAAATTATATATTTCCCTTAAAGCAACTTGTTTCTTATGAGCGAGGAAATATTTAGCAGAGAAGTAATAAATCATATCCCGGGGACTATGCACACAACCAAGATCAAGAGAATTAAACCATATCTTAACATCACCCTTTAATGAGAACGGAAATAATTTAGGGATATAATAGTAGCGAGTTTTCTCATCATTAGTGAACAGGGCAACTATATCATTTAATTTAGTAAGATGTGCCACAATAGTTTCAGATTCATAGCCATAAAAAGGATCAGATTCAACCAAAGTAATTATATCAGGATCAACTGAGAAATCATAATCCTTATCAGTAATAAAGATAGGTGAAGTAGCATAAGCAGGATCATATTTCATTCCAGCATTCAGAGATTTTTCTTTCAGCTTAGCTAATAGTTTCTTAAGATTACTTCTATCATTGCAGGCAAGAAAGTCTCTAGCAGTTTCTTCATCCATAACATAACCCTCAGACACAACAGGAAATTCATATCTAGGGGGAGAATCTTCATCATCACTTTCATCAATATTATCAGTTTCAATAATTTCATTCTCTCTAGCCGTAGCAAGTTGTTCATCAAGAAATTCACCAAGTGGCACAGTAGTATCAAGCACAGAAGTAGTTTCATCATAAGTATCATGCAAAGTAGAAGTGGCATCATCAATAACATGCGACCTATCAGAATCAATAGCATGTCTAGGTGTCGCAAGTAACTCAAAACAGAAGGTGAATCAAGTGGAGAGCTAGATGGCACTTCCTTACCTCCCCTCGTAGTTGTGGGAAAAATCTTGGTTCTTTGATCTTTCAAGTTCTTCATAATGATAAGCAGATATAAATCCCAAGTGACTCAAAGAATAGAGCTATGTTCCCCGGCAACGGCGCCAGAAAATGGTCTTGATAACCCACAAGTATAGGGGATCGCGACAGTTTTCGAGGGTAGAGTATTCAACCCAAATTTATTGATTCGACACAGGGGGATCCAAAGAATATTCTCAAGTATTTGCAGCTGAGTTGTCAATTCAACCACACCTGGAAACTTAATATCTGCAGCAAGGTATTTAGTAGCAAAGTAATATGATAGTAGTGGCAACGGTGGCAAAAGTAACGATAGCAAAAGTAATATTTTTGGGTTTTGTAGTGATTGTAACAGTAGCAGCGGAAAAGTAAATAAGCGAAGAACAATATATGGAAAAGCTCGTAGGCAATGGATCGGTGATGGAGAATTATGCCGGATGCGATCGATCATGTAACAGTCATAACATAGGGTGACACAGAACTAGCTCCAATTCCTCAATGTAATGTAGGCATGTATTCCGAATATAGTCATACGTGCTTATGGAAAAGAACTTGCATGACATCTTTTGTCCTACCCTCCCATGGCAGCGGGGTCCTATTGGAAACTAAGGATATTAATGCCTCCTTTTAATAGAGTACCAGACCAAAGCATTAACACATAGTGAATACATGAACTCCTCAAACTACGGTCATCACCGGTAATGGTCCCGATTATTGTCACTTCGGGGTTAACGGATCATAACACATAATAGGTGACTATAGACTTGCAAGATAGGATCAAGAACTCACATATATTCATGAAAACATAATAGGTTCAGATCTGAAATCATGGCACTCGGGCCCTAGTGACAAGCATTAAGCATAGCAACATCAATCTCAGAACATAGTGGATACTAGGGATTAAACCCTAACAAAAGTAACTCGATTACATGATAAATCTCATCCAACCCATCACTGTCCAGCAAGACTACGATGGAATTACTCATGCACGGCGGCGAGCATCATGGAGTTGGTAATGGAGGAAGGTTGATGATGACGATGGCGACAGATTCCCCTCTTCGGAGCCCTGAACGAACTCCAGATCAGCCCTCCCAGAGAGTTTAGGGCTTGGCGGCGGCTCCGTATCGTAAAACGCGATAAATCCTTCTCTTTGATTTTTTCTCCCTGAACACGAATATGTGGAGTTAGAGTTGAGGTCGGTGGAGCGTCAGGGGGCCCACGAGGCAGGGGGGCGCGCCCAGGGGGTAGGCGCGCCCCCACCCTCGTGGACAGGGTGTGGCCCCCCTGACGAGGATTCTTATTCCAGTATTTTTTATATATTCCAAAAATAATCTCCGTTGATTTTTAGGTCATTCCGAGAACTTTTATTTCTGCACAAAAATAACACCATGGCAACGCTGCTGAAAATAACGTTTGTCCGGGTTAGTTCCATTCAAATCATGCAAGTTAAAGTCCAAAACAAGGGCAAAAGTGTTTGGAAAATTAGATACGACGGAGACGTATCAGGCGAGATGCATTCACACGCTTTCAAGACATACCTCATTACGGGTATATGAAGCTCAAAATGCCCGGGCCCAACGGTATTATCACTCTCGCTAGTGATCCGGATATAGCCCTCTGCGCCAAAAAACAAAATAGCCTCCCTGGCCCTTGAGGCACTCTCTGAGGCCCTTGCGGCCAAAGAGTTAACCGCGCTGCGCTCAACGGTGGATAGGGACGACGTAATCCTTGACAAGCGCTCCGAATCCACCTCCTTCAAACCAGCAGATGAAATAGTCAAATTTCAAGTCCACCCGACAGACCCCAAGAAGACAACCTCCATCGATGCACAGCTGGACCCAATGGTGGATGCCGCACTACGAGCGTTCCTACGCGAGATCTGGGACATATTCGCCTGGCACCCTTCTGATATGCCAGGAATCCCACGCTGGTTGGCTGAGCACAACCTCAATATATTGAAGGGATACAAGCCAGTTAAGCAAACACCGCGGTGCTTTTCCGAACCCAAACGACAAGCTATGGGGGAGGAGCTAGCCAAGCTAATTGATGCCGGATTCATCAGAGAAATAAAACATCTAGACTGGCTAGCAAACCTGGTGATGGTGCCAAAGAAGGATAAATCCTGGCGCTTGTGCGTTGATTTCAAAGACCTCAACAAAGCTTGCCCTAAGGATCCATTCCCCCTCCCCCGCATCGATCAAATTATTGATGCCACTGCAGGACACGACTCACTGTGTTTCCTCGACGCGTATTCCGGATACCATCAAATTAAAATGAAGGAAGCCGACCAAGCCGCAACGACATTTATTACCCCATATGGGCCTTTCTGGTTCAACGCTATGCCCTTTGGGCTCAAAAACGCCGGCGCCACCTACCAACGCATGATTCAAACATGCCTGGAGAAACAAATCGGGAAGACAGTTGAAGCATATGTGGACGACGTCGTCATCAAGACTAAGCACGTTGAGTCATTAATAGATGACCTACGTCTCACATTCGACAATCTCCGGACATATGACATTAACCTCAATCCGGAAAAATGTATTTCCGGCGTCCCCTCTAGAATACTACTGGGCTTCATTGTTTCCAGTAGAGGAATTGAGGCAAATCCAGCCAAAACCCGAGCTTTATCACAATTGGCTACACCAACAGACCTTAAACAGGTCCAAAAACTAGCTGGATGCATGGCAGCTTTAAGCCGCTTTATCTCCAGACTAGGAGAAAAAAGCATTGCCACTTTATGGACTTCTCCAACGCACCGATCACTTCGAGTGGACAGATGCAGCAACGGCCGGATTGGAAGAAATAAAGGCTCTTTTAGCAAGCAACCCAATTCTAGTCGCGCCAAGCGTCAGCGAACCAATGTTACTATACATATCTACAACACACCAGGTGGTGAGCGCAGTACTCGTCGTCGAACGAGAGGAGGACGGACACAAATTCCCACTCCAGAAGCTGGTATACTACGTATCCACTATCCTAACTCCATGCAAGTCCCGCTACCCTCATTATCAAAAGATAGCATACGCGGTCTTCATGGCATCCCGGAAGCTATGACACTATTTCCAAAAGTGCTCGATCACGGTGGCTTCCGAAGTTCCACTGAATGACATAATAAACAATCGCGACGCCATGGGCCGGATAGCCAAGTGGGCCATTGAGCTCCTTCCATTCGATATAACATATAATCCACGCCGGGCCATCAAATCCCATGTACTGGCAGACTTCATCGCCGAATGGACAGAAGCTGAACTCCCTAAAGCGTACGACACATATTCCAACTGGGTCATGCACTTCGATGGTTCCAAAATGCTGGCGGGCTTAGGGGTGGGCGTTGTCTTAACGTCCCCCACTGGAGATACAGTTCAGTATGTACTCCAAATATTATACACAGACTCCAACAATGCAGCCGAATACGAGGCCTTATTGCATGGTCTTCGGATGGCTGTCTCCATGGGCATACAACGCCTGGAAGTGCGCGAGACTCGAACCTCGCGGTATCCCAAATAAATGGAGATTTCGATGCCAAGGATCCGAAGATGGTGGCTTACCGTAACGCCGTTCTCAAAATGTCAGCTCCGTTTGAGGGGCTCGAGTTTCACCATGTGGCTCAAGAAAGTAATCAAACGGTGGTTGTCCTAGCTCGCTTCGGCGCCAAGCACGACCCCGTTGAGGGAGTCCTGGACTAAAGGGTCCTCGGGCGTCCGGCCTGTTAGCCATGGGCCGGACTGATGGGATGTGAAGATACGAAGACCGAAGACTGTACCCGTGTCCGGCTGGGACTTTCCTTGGCGTGGAAGGCAAGCTTGGAGGCTAACTATGTAGATTCCTTTCTCTGTAACCGACCTTGTGTAACCCTAGGTCCCTCCCGTATCTATATAAACCAGAGGGATAGGTCTGTAGATGGACCGAATACTCATTACCATAGTCATACATGCTACACCTCTAGGGTTTAGCCATTATGATCTCGAGGTAGATCAACTCTTGTAATACTCATATTCATCAATATCAATCAAGCAGGACGTAGGGTATTACTTCCATAGAGAGGGCCCGAACCTGGGTAAACCTCGTGTCCCTTGTCTCCTGTTACCATCGACCTTAGACGCACAGTTCGGGACCCCCTACCCGAGATCCGCCGGTTTTGACACCGACATTGGTGCTTTCATTGAGAGTCCACTGTGCCGTCGACAACAAGATCGATGTCTCGCCTTGTTCTCAAGGATAATATCACCACCGGAGGAACACTGGCTCCAGGCCAAACCCTCCGGCTGGGCGGCTTCACCATGACCGCCCATTCGATCATTAAGCCAATGATGACCTCTCGGGTCATCAAAACCCCCTTCGTATCGACTCCGAACACTCCAAGCAGATGGATCCGGTGAAGCTTTCGTCCTTAAATGAGCTCCTAGATCGCATCGCCGCCCTGGGGGTCGCTACAGACTATGATTGGATTGGACTTAAACCCGATCGGAGAGAAATCAAATCTCCACCGATCACCCACCAGATAGCGGTAGTCAAAGAGTGAGTCGACAACTCTTCCTCCATATTAAGGATGGACTATGTTCGGATCTCCGGTCTCAAAGAGCCGGACACCTACCTGCGAGGTGATGCATCCTGCCCTCCGAACATAGAATCGGACAACGGGCCTAAAAAAATTAGTGGACATCCCGGAGCCCGATCTGCTAAGTTCGGAGGACCTTCAGACTCCGAATCCAAAACTGGGGCAGGGTTCAGATTTAAATCCACCCACCCACCCGAATACAAGCGCTCTCATGAGCATAAAACAGCAGTCTCAGGAAACGGCCCACCACTTCTAGGCCAGATTCCTTCTTGTCAAAAACAAGATTAAAGATTGCCGTGACGAGGAAGCGATCTTAGTGTTTCGCAACAATTGCAGGGATGAAGGAATCCTTAACGCCATCAATCGCCATCGCATCTTACACTTCACTGACTTGGCAACTATCATACAGAAGTACAGTGCAATGGAAAGCGCCTGGAAAACTCAAGCAGCTCATTGGGAATCATCGGTCCCCACTCAAACCCTCACTCAGGCGAAAAGGGCGCACCCTTGCAACACGCCCGGTTCAATAGCAAAGAAATACAAGTCCAGTATGGGGCGCAGAACCGTTCTGGAAGGATGGCTCGATGGGCCGTGCAAAATACACGCAACACCGGATAGCACACCAACACATAGCCTTAGAGCATGTTGGATACTCCGGCAAGTGGCCAAGAGCGGTGAGGATATCCTCACCAAGAATAACCCAGAACAACACCCCCAGAGTACAACGACCCCAAAGTACTGACGGTCTTCAAGACATTCACCTCAAACAATAGGCACAAAAGAGCACTACACGGACTAGCCGAAGTCTGTCAAATAGCAGCAATAAACCTTTGGAACGACATGGCTATAACTTTTAATGCCGGCCACGAACCAAAATACAGGACAGTCCGAGCACTAGCCGCGTTGGTCCTCAGTCCAATTGTGGACAGATTTCGGCTCACCAAGGTCCTCATGGACGGTGGCAGCGGACTAAACCTCAGCTACGAAGATACACTCCACAAAATGAAAATAGACAGGAGTCGCATTGAGCAAAGCAGCATGACCTTCCGAGGAATTATCCCCAGTCGGGAGGCGCGATGTGCGAGAAAAATAACACTCAACGTGGTATTCGGCACGCTGGAGAATTATCGGTCCAAAGAAATAACCTTCCAAGTGGCCCCTTTCAACATCGGATATCACGCCCTCTTAGGGTGAGATGCATTTATGCGCTTCCAAGGGTACCTCATTATGGATACATGAAGCTTAAGATGCCTAGGCCCAACGGTATAAACACTCTAGCTAGTGATCCGGACATAGCATTCCGTGCCGAGAACAAAACCGCATCCTTGGCCCTCGAGGCATTATCTGAAGCCCTCGCGGCCGAAGAATTAACCGCGCTGCGCTCCACGGTGGACAGGGATGATGTGGTCCTAGACAAACGACCCAAATCCACCTCCTTCAAACCAGCAGAAGAAATAGTCAAATTCCAAGTCCATCCAACGGACCCCAAGAATACAACATCCATCGGAGCACAACTAGACCCAACGGTTGACGCCGCACTACGAGAGTTCCTGCGCGAGAATTGGGATATATTCGCCTGGCACCCTTCTGATATGCTAGGAATCCCACGCGATTTGGCCGAACACAACCTCAATATATTAAAGGGATATAAACCGGTCAAGCAAACACTGCAACACTTTTCCGAACCCAAACGTCAAGCTATGGGGGAGGAGCTAGCCAAGCTAATTGAGGCTGGATTCATCAGAGAAATAAAACATCCGGACTGGCTGGCAAACCTGGTGATGGTACCAAAGAAGGACAAATCCTGGCGGTTGTGCGTCGATTTTAAAGACCTCAATAAGGCTTGCCCTAAGGATCCCTTCCCCCTCCCCCGCATTGATCAAATCATTGATGCTACCGCAGAACACGACTCACTGTGTTTCCTCGATGCATATTCTCGATACCATCAAATCAAAATGAAGGAGTCCGATTGATGTCTATTACACAACCTTCTTCTTGTAGACGTTGTTGGGCCTCCAAGTGCAGAGGTTTGTAGGACAGCAGCAAATTTCCCTCAAGTGGATGACCTAAGGTTTATCAATCTGTGGGAGGCGTAGGATGAAGATGGTCTCTCTCAAGCAACCCTGCAACCAAATAACAAAGAGTCTCTTGTGTCCCCAACACACCCAATACAAGTGGAATATGGATGATACAAGTGGAATATGGATGATAGATATGAGTATGAGTATTTGTGAAGAGATGGTGATACAAGTGGAATATGGATGATAGATATGAGTATTTGTGATCTGAAAATATAAAAACATCAAGGTAACTAATGATAAAAGTGAGCGTAAACGGTATTGCAATGCTAAGAAACAAGGCCTAGGGTTCATACTTTCACTAGTGCAAGTTCTCTCAACAATAATAACATAATTGGATCATATAACTATCCCTCAACATGCAACAAAGAGTCACTCCAAAGTCACTAATAGCGGAGAACAAACGAAGAGATTATGGTAGGGTACGGAACCACCTCAAAGTTATCCTTTCTGATTGATCTATTCAAGAGTCCGTAGTAAAATAACATGAAGCTATTCTTTTCGTTCGATCTATCATAGAGTTCGTACTAGAACAACACCTTAAGATACAAATCAACCAAAACCCTAATGTCACCTAGATACTCCAATGTCACCTCAAGTATCCGTGGGTATGATTATACGATATGCATCACACAATCTCAGATTCATCTATTCAACCAACACAAAGAACTTCAAAGAGTGCCCCAAAGTTTCTACCGGAGAGTCAAGACGAAAACGTGTGCCAACCCCTATGCATAAGTTCACGGAACTCACAAGTTGATCACCAAAACATACATCAAGTGGATCACGTGATATCCCATTGTCACCATAGATAAGCACATGCAAGACATACATCAAGTGTTCTCAAATCCTTAAAGACCCAATCCGATAAGATAACCTCAAAGGGAAAACTCAATCCATTACAAGAGAGTAGAGGGGCAGAAACATCATAAGATCCAACTATAATAGCAAAGCTCGCGATACATCAAGATCGTACCACCTCAAGAACACGAGAGAGAGAGAGAGATCAAACACATAGCTACTGGTACATACCCTCAGCCCCGAGGGAGAACTACTCCCTCCTTGTCATGGAGAGTGCCGGGATGATGAAGATGGCCATCGGAGAGGGATTCCCCCCTCCGGCAGGGTGCCGGAATGGGTCTAGATTCATTTTCGGTGGCTACGGAGGCTTCTGGAGGCGGAACTCCCAATCTATTCAGCTCCCCGATGTTTTTAGGGTATATGGACATATATAGGCGAAAGAAGTTGGTCAGGGGAGCCACGAGGGGCCCATGAGGGTGGGGGCGCGCCCAGGGGGTAGGGAACGCCTCCCTGCCTCGTGGCTTCCTCAAAGCTTCCCTGACGTCTACTCCAAGTCTCCTGGATTGCTTCCATTCCAAAAATAACTCTCCCGAAGGTTTCATTCCGTTTGGACTCCGTTTGATATTCCTTTTCTTCGAAACACTGAAATAGGCAAGAAAACAACAATTTGGGCTGGGCCTCCGCTTAATAGGTTAGTCCCAAAAATAATATAAAAGTGTATAATAAAGCCCATTAACATCCAAAATAGATAATATAATAGCATGAATACTTCATAAATTATAGATACGCTGGAGACGTATCAGCATCCCCAAGCTTAATTCCTACTCGTCCTCGAGTAGGTAAGTGATAAAAGAAATAATTTATGAAGTGTGAATGCTAGAAGGTGCACAAGTTTGATCAATGATAATTTCAATCACCTTTTCTAGCATCATTATATATCATAACAGTACCTCAACTCATAAAACTTCTCATGATCAAGTAACAAGCTATTCACATGTTAAAGTATAGATCATAAACTTTCTTGAAAACTAACAAACCGTGCTATTAGTCATCAAACAATTACAATTCATATTATTTTCAGAAAGGGTCTGTGTCAGATCTTTGATTCAGCAAACTTCACATACTCAACTATCATTTGGTCTTTCACAATTGCTAACACTCACGTGATATTTATGGGTTCAAAGTTTTAAGCAGAAACAAAGAAATATAGGGGCTTATAGATTCGCCTCCCAACCTTTTACCTCAAGGGTAATGTCAACAATAATAGTTCATGATGCCTTACATCCAATTGGATATATATATATATATATATATATATATCAGGATCTTTCCAACACAATGTGCTTGCCAAAGGATGAAATGTAAAAAGGAAAGGTGAAGATCACCATGACTCTTGCATAAGGTATAAGACAAGAATAAAAGATAAGCCCTTCGCAGAGGGAAGCAGAGGTCCTCATGCGCTTTTATAGTTGGATGCACAACATCTTAATGTGAAAGAACGTCACTTTATATTGCCACTTGTGATAGGGACCTTTATTATGCAGTCCGTCGCTTTTATTGCTTCCACATCACAAGATCGTATAAATCTTATTTTGTCCACACTAATAGATCATACATATTTAGAGAGCAATTTTTATAGCATGCACCGATGACAACTTACTTGAAGGATCTTATTCAATCCATAGGTAGGTATGGTGGACTCTCACGGCAATACTGGTTTAAGGGATGTTTGGAAGCACAAGTAGTATCTCTACTTGGTGCAAATAATTGGCTAGCATGAGGGAGAAAGGCAAGCTCAGCATGTTGAATGATCCATGACAATATACTTTATTTTAGATATAAGAAAACATAACCCATTACGTTGTCTTCCTTGTCCAATACCAACCTTTTAACAAATCATATTTTAATGAGTGTTCACAATTACAAAAGATGTCCAAGATAGTATATTTATATGTGAAATCTCTCTTCCCTCAATATTCTTTCATGAATTGTTCAAGTGACCAATACAATGTTTGCTAACCTTCAAAAAATTTACCACCTCTACTTCTTATATGTGAAGTCATTACTCCCCATGGGATAAGCATATGAAACATATATAATTTCAGATTTATTATATTCAATTCATTCAACATTTACTCATAGGATATATGTGAAGCACATGAACGAATAACAAACTACTCCGAAAGATATAAGTGAAGATCAATGAGTAGTTAAACAATTATTTAGCTATGTGAAGACTCTCCCATTTAACAATTTCAGATCTTGATACTTTATTCAAACATCAAGCAAAACAAAATAAAATTACATCTAAGAATAGCAAACATCATGTGAAGAAGCAAAAACTTAGGATCAACCGATACTAACCGATAGTTGTCGAAGAAGAAAGGTGGGATGCCAACCGGGGCATCCCCAAGCTTAAACGCTTGAGACTTCTTGAAATATTATCTTGGGATGCCTTGGGAATCCCCAAACTTGAGCTTTTGTGTCTCCTTAATTCCTCTCATATCACGGTCTCCCTAAATCTCAAAAGCTTCATCCACACAAAACTCAACAAGGACTCGTGAGATAAGTTAGTATAAACCAATGCAAAAACCTTATCATACTCTACTGTAGAAAATCACTAAAATTATTATTCAAAATTGAATACTAAATGCCTATGCATATTTAATAGTCCTATCCTCAAATAGAATCATTAAAGAACCAAACATATGCAAACAATGCAAACATAACAGCAATCTGCCTAAACAGGACAGTCTGTAAAGAATGCAGCAAGATCCATACTTCCCTAGCTCCAAAAGTTATGAAAGAAAATTTCAACTGTATTAAATTTATCAGAGCTTAATATGCAAAAGGTTTCAACATTTTATCACATTCTGAATTTTCTAGGGAATTTTTGCAACAGCGGTAAACTTTCTGTTTTCAAACAACAACATGTAGACTTGTAAAATAGGCATAGTAAAGGCTACCAATGCCACTTTTATTGAAATAAAAGATGCAAAACATTGTTCTAAATAACATCAAGAAAATAATAACAAAATAAATTGACACTCCAAGCAAAACACATATCATGTGGTGAATAAAAATATAGCTCCAAGTAAAGTTACCGATGAACGAAGATGAAAGAGGGGATGCCTTCCGGGGCATCCCCAAGCTTAGGCTCTTGGTTGTCCTTGAATATTACCTTGGGGTGCCTTGGGAATCCCCAAGCTTAGGCTCTTGCCACTCCTTATTCCATAGTCCATCGAATCTTTACCCAAAACTTGAAAACTTCACAACACAAAACTTAACAAAAAACTCGTGAGCTCTGTTAGTAAAAGAAAACAAACCACCACTTCAAGGTACTGTAACGAACTCATTATTTATTTATATTGGTGTTAAACCTACTGTATTCCAACTTTTCTATGGTTCATAAACTCTATTACTAGCCATAGATTCATCAAAATAAGCAAACAACACACGAAAAACAGAATCTGTCAAAAACAGAACAGTCTGTAGTAATCTGTAGGTTTCGAATACTTATGGAACCCCAAAAATTCTAAAATAAATTTATGGACGTGAGGAATTTATATATTAACCATATTCAAAAATAATTAACTAAATATCACTCTCCATTAAAAAATGGCAGCAAATCTCGTGAGCTCTAAAGTTTCTGTTTTTTACAGCAGGATCGCAAAGACTTTCCCCAAGTCCTCCCAAAGGTTCTACTTGGAACAAACACTAATTAAACGCATAAAAACACATGTAAACAGAGGCTAGATGAATTATTTATTACTAAATAGGAGAAAAAAGCAAATAACAAAAATAAAATTGGGTTGCCTCCCAACAAGCGCTATCGTTTAACGCCCCTAGATAAGCATGATGATTTCAATGATGCTCACATAAAAGATAAGAATTGAAACATAAAGAGAGCATCATGAAGAATATGACTAGCATATTTAAGTGTAACCCACTTACTATGCATAGGGATTTTGTGAGCAAACAACTTGTGGGAACCATAATCAACTAGCATATGAGGGCAAAACAAGCATAACTTCAAAACTTTAAGCACATAGAGAGGAAACTTGATATTGTTGCAATTCCTACAAGCATATGTTCCTCCCTCATAGTAATTTTCAGTAGCATCATGAATGAATTCAACAATATAACCAGCACCTAAAGCATTCTTTTCATGATCTATAAGCATAGAAATTTTACTACTCTCCACATAAGCAAAATTCTTCTCGTTCGGAATAGTGGGAGTATCATAAGAAACTCGAATACTATAAATTGTTTCCACATTAAAAGAGTAATGTTCAGAAAAAGGGTAATCATAATCATGACAAGTTTTAATATAATCATCACTACTTTTTATAGCATACGTGTCATCACAATAAACATCATAAGTAGCAACTTTGTTCTCATCATAATCAATTGAAACCTCTTCCAAGATAGTGGAATCATTACTAAATAAAGTCATGACCTCTCCAAATCCACTTTCATAATTGTCAAAATAAGATTCAACATCCTCCAAAATAGTGGGGTCATTACTTCCTAAAGTTGGCACTCTTCCAAACCCACTTTCATCAATATAACCATCATAAATAGGAGGCATGCTATCATCATAATAAATTTGCTCATCAAGACTTGGGAGACTAAAAATATCATCTTCATTAAACATAGCATCCCCAAGCTTGGGACTAACATTAATTGCAGCAAATACATTCTTAAACATGTAATTCTCATCAAACATAGCATCCCCAAGCTTGGGCCTTTTCATATCATAAGCATAATCACTCTCATCATTAATAGTATGGATAGCACCAATAGTATAACAATTATCATCATCACAATGAGTAATAGGAGCAACATCATTTGGAAGGGATACATTTTTACCTTGGCTTCTCCATCTTTTCTTTTTCTTCTTCACATCATGTGTGGGTTTAGTCCTATTTTCGGAGCTCCTTATTGATGAGATTGGTTGAATAGAAGGCTCCTCCTCGTTACCTGATTCATCATAAGAAATAATAGGAGGATATTGGGAAGCCTCTTCCCTTTAATTAGTATTCTCTTCATCCTCTATTTGTTTTCTTTTCTTTATGTAATTGGCAATATAAGGATTTTCAACGCAATTCACCGCACAATACATAAGAATTTCTTCTAGATCAATACCAAGGAATTTCTCAAGGTTATATTCTGGAATATGCTTAGTTACACGTTTCATTTCTTCATAACCCAAAAGCAAACTAAGTTCATTATGATGTGCAAGGGAAATCAAATCATCACAATTTTTGGACATGATACGATCATGAAACAATTTTCATTTGAGATTTAAATGACCATGTTCATTGCAAAGTTCACAAGTATGGTGAAGAAATTTTAGATTTTCAGCACAAACATCTAGCCTTTCTTGCAACCATTCAGTTTCCAAATACTTATGCCTCTTGCAAAATCTATCTTCCCTATTTGGTGTGTACTTGCAAACTCTATGCACTCCACAAAAACTGACATGCTTATAAGAGACATTTTCATTATGACTAGTGCAATCATCATTAGTACTATGGATATTCAAGGAGTTCATACTAACAACATTGCAATCATGCTCATCATTCGAAGATTTAGTGCCAAACATTTTAGAGACTTCTTCTTCTAGCACCTGAGCACAATTTTCCTTTCCATCATTCTCATGAAAGATATTAAAAAGATGAAGCGTTTGAGGCAAACTCAATTCCATTTTCTGTAGTTTTCTTTTATAGACTAAACTAGTGATAAAACAAGAAACAAAAAGATTCGATTGCAAGATCAAAAGATATACCTTCAAGCGTTAACCTCCCCGGCAACGGCGCCAAAAAAGAGCTTGATGTCTACTACACAACCTTCTTCTTGTAGACGTTGTTGGGCCTCCAACTGAGGAGGTTTGTAGGACAGTAGCAAATTTCCCTCAAGTGGATGACCTAAGGTTTACCAATCCTTGGGAGGCGTAGGATGACGATGGTCTCTCTCAAGCAACCGTGCAACCAAATAACAAAGAGTCTCTTGTGTCCCCAACACAGCCAATACAATGGTAAATTGTATAGGTGCACTAGTTCGGCGAAGAGATGGTGATACAAGTGCAATATGGATGATAGATATGAGTATTTGTAATCTGAAAATATAAAAACATCAAGGTAACTAATGATAAAAGTGAGCATAAACGGTATTGCAATGCTAGGAAACAAGGCCTAGGGTTCATACTTTCACTAGTGCAAGTTCTCTCAACAATAATAACATAATTGGATCATATAACTATCCCTCAACATGCAACAAAGAGTCACTCCAAAGTCACTAATAGCGGAGAACAAACGAAGAGATTATGGTAGGGTACGGAACCACCTCAAAGTTATCCTTTCTGATTGATCTATTCAAGAGTCCGTAGTAAAATAACATGAAGCTATTCTTTTCGTTCGATCTATCATAGAGTTCATACTAGAACAACACCTTAAGATACAAATCAACCAAAACCCTAATGTCACCTAGATACTCCAATGTCACCTCAAGTATCCGTGGGTATGATTATACGATATGCATCACACAATCTCAGATTCATCTATTCAACCAACACAAAGAACTTCAAAGAGTACCCCAAAGTTTCTACCAGAGAGTCAAGACAAAAACGTGTGCCAACCCCTATGCATAAGTTCACGGAACCCACAAGTTGATCCCCAAAACATACATCAAGTGGATCACGTGATATCCCATTGTCACCATAGATAAGCACATGCAAGACATACATCAAGTGTTCTCAAATACTTAAAGACTCAATTCGATAAGATAACTTCAAAGGGAAAACTCAATCCATTATAAGAGAGTAGAGGGGGAGAAACATCATAAGATCCAACTATAATAGCAAAGCTCGTGATACATCAAGATCGTACCACCTCAAGAACACGAGAGAGAGAGAGAGAGAGAGAGATCAAACACATAGCTACTGGTACATACCCTCAGCCCCGAGGGAGAACTACTCCCTCCTCGTCATGGAGAGCACCGGGATGATGAAGATGGCCACCGGAGAGGGATTCCCTGTTGGGGATCATTGCAGAAATTTAAAATTTTCTACACATCACCAAGATCAATCTATGGAGAAACTAGCAACGAGAGAGAGATGGGAGTGCATCTTCATACCCTTGAAGATCGCGACACGGAAGCATTACAAGAACGCGGATGAGGGAGTCGTACTCGTGGAGATTCAGATCGCGGTAGATTCCGATCCAGGCGCTGAACAACGGCGCCTCCGCGTTCAACACACATGCAGCCCGGTGACGTCTCCCATGCCTTGATCTAGCAAGGAGAGAGGGAGAGGTTGGGGAAGACTCCGTCCAGCAGCAGCACGATGGCATGGTGGTGTTGGAGCAGCGTGGTACTCCGGCAGGGCTTCACCAAGTGTCGCGGGAGGAGGAGGAGGTGTTGGGGAGGGGGAGGGCTGCGCCTTGGATGTGGTGCGGCTGCCCTCCCACCTCCCCTCTACTGATAGGGGCAAGGGAGAGGTGGGTCGACCCCCTCCAGATGGATCTAGAGGGGGGCGGCGGCCAAGAGGGGAAGGCTTGCCCCCCTAGCCAAGGGGGGCGCCCCCCTTTAGGGTTCCCCTAAACCCTAGGCGCATGGGCCCTAGGGGGTTTGGCGCCCAGCCCATCTAGGGGCTGGTTCCCCCTCCATATTCAGCCCATAGGGCCCTCCGGGAAAGGTGGACTGTCGGTGTCAAAACCAGCGGATCTCGGGTAGGGGGTCCCGAACTGTGCGTCTAAGGCGGATGGTAACAGGAGGCAGGGGACACAATGTTTTACCCAGGTTCGGGCCCTCTTGATGGAGGTAAAACCCTACGTCCTGCTTGATTAATATTGATGATATGGGTAGTACAAGAGTAGATCTACCACGAGATCAGAGAGGCTAAACCCTAGAAGCTAGCCTATGGTATGATTGTATGTTGTCCTACGGACTAAAACCCTCCGGTTTATATAGACACCGGAGAGGGTTAGGGTTACACAAGGTCGGTTACAAAGGAGGAGATATCCATATCCGTATTGCCAAGCTTGCCTTCCACACCAAGTAGAGTGCCATCCGGACACGAGACGAAGTCTTCAATCTTGTATCTTCATAGTCCAACAGTACGGCCAAAGGATATAATCCGGCTTTTCGGAGACCCCCTAATCCAGGACTCCCTCAGTAGCCCCTGAACCAGGCTTCAATGATGATGAGTCCGGCACGCAGTATTGTCTTCGGCATTGCAAGGCGGGTTCCTTTTCCGAATACATCATAGAAAAATTTGAATACAAGGATAGTGTCCGACCCTGCAAAATAAGTTCCACATACCATCGTAGAGAGAATAATATTTTCACAAATCTAATTTGCTGACTTGTTTTGGCAACACGACATTATGCCATGGCCCAGTGATTATTCGAACCGTTTCCTTTAAGTAGCCCCGCACATAACGCGAGGCAGTATTTTGACACGTCTTGTCAAAGCAAAGATCGTGTCCCCTTATCACGGGATTATCATCAATACGGGTGTGGGTAACCCAACCTTGTCTAGGACTCCTAGATTATAGGCAAGTCCCAAACGGCTACGGAGAGGACGCTTGATATTCACCCTCTTTATAAAGGGACAAGGCTTTTACTTTTTTCCCTGCCGTGCTCAATCGAATCCTTCCCCCGCCTCGAGTTCTAACACCCAAAGCCCAGGTCAGGTGCTCCGGATCTTCAATCATGTCCGGATCTAGCCTTCAAGGCCAGTGGATGCCCTCCTCCATTACGGAAGAAGACATCAAGAAGTTGAGGGAGGCTAGATACCTGACCGCCGAGGTTTTGCATCGGTTGCTTGCCCGAGGGCAGGTCGTTCCTACTCCTGAACCCAACGAATACGTCGTGTTCATCTCCCACTTCCTCCGAGGACTAGGCCTCACTCTGGATCCCTTCGTTAGGGGGTTGATGTTTTATTACGGGCTAGATTTCCACGATCTAGCCCCGGACTCCTTTCTCTACATCTCAACATTCATTGTCGTGTGTGAGGCCTTCCTCCGCATTACCCCTCACTTCGGCCTGTGGCTCAAGACCTTTGACGTGAAGCCGAAGACGGTCGAGGGGCAGTATGCAGCGTGCGGAGGCGCATTAATAAGCAAGATAGCAGGAGCTTCGTGGACCAAAGGTTCCTTTCCAGAGGTGTCCGGATTATGGCAACAGGGGTGGTTTTATATCGCAGCTCCCAGAAGTGCCAAGTGGGTGGCTGCCCCTGCTTTCTGCTCAGGCCCTGCACCACAACTGATGTCATGGATTAGCAGAGGGCTGAGCTGGGGTCCTGCCAAGGACATGCCTGTACTGCAAAGCCGCATCCAAAATCTCTTCGAAGGAGATTTCAGTTTGATTATGGTGGCGCAAGTAATGCTGGTTCGTCGAGTCCAGTCTTGCAAACGCCGGCCCCTCCGCATGTGGGAGTTGAACCCAGAAGGGCCGCGCACTATTCAAAATTTCCTCGGCCTGACGCATGAGGAGATGTAAAAATCATTCTTCGGACCCCAAATAGAGTGTCCGGATACCATCGAGGATGTGGGCCTGAGCAGCAACCGTACCGCCGACCAAGTAAGTTATTCCTTCAGCCGAACACACCGTCTTTTGTTTACCACGACATCATTCTGAGAAATCGCTCTTTGACCAGGACTGGATAACAAAGGCGAAGATGATTCGGTGTTCAGCCCCCCTTCCTGAGGGTTTGGAAAATCCGGTACTGGAAAAGATGCTCGATCTAGCACCTTGCCCGGAGCCCTCAAAGGAAGACAAAGGGGTGAATAATGAGGGCGAAAGCGGACCTCCATAGCTGCCTATTCCGACCGAGGGAACGAGCGCCTCCATGAGGGAGGATAACCGAGGGGAGGAATCGGACATTCTCTCACCCCGAGGATGGAAGAGGACTACCTCTGAAGATCCGGAAACCAAGGTTTCCAAGCGGGGGAAGAAATCTCCGCCAGAGGGTCCTGCCTTGGAGGGTGCTCTTGCCGCACAAAGTCCACGCGGGGATCAGCCCTCCAACGAGCTGTAAGTAATCAGAAAGTACTTTAATAGTGGAGATATACTACCTTGCTTCTGAGGAAAATAACCGAAGTATTTATTGTAGTTCAGATCTTACCCCTTCTCAACATAGCTCGTCTTCGGGGGATCTTCTTCCGGAGATGATGGAGAGCGAAACGCCTCCCCCGGACTCCTCCGCTCAAGCAGCGGGCAACCTTGAAGTGTCGTCACGGAGGGCCTCTCTGGATCCGGTGAGGCCAGAAGATAATCCTATAGTCACCCGAAGCCCCCAGCGTCCGGCTCTCAAAGAGAGCAAACAAAAGAGTCCGGCACCGTCTGGTATGCGGTCGGACGTATTGAGAGAGATGTTGGAGCGAGCGGCCATCTCAGAAGAACACCGTACATTGATGGGCACGGTGATGGAAAGGATCTCATCCGCCGAAAGCGGGTTGCATGATGCCTTTACGAGTCTACTGACGGGCTTTGAGGTACGTAAATGACGTACATTTGTGATGGTACCGCACATTTTTAGGTGTGCCCTATGTAGATAGTAGCCCCTGAGACTCTGGTTGTCGCCGAGAACGGCGGAAAATAGAGGATCGTAGTCCCAGGCAATAACCATACCGCTTTAATGTGCAGGTAGTGGGAGCTCTGGTGGTTAGCCGGACTCAAGAATTTGCTGAACTGAGGCGGCAACTAGATGCGGCGGATGCCGACATCGAGCTTGTTAACAAGAGGCTTGACGTGGCACATGGTAAGTGTTATTTTTTGGTGAATGCCACATAGTAGGAGCAGCATGATGCCAGTATCTTTAATATGTTGTGACTGCAGATGGAGCTGCCACTGTGGAAACTTTGCGGGCGGAACTTGCCTGAGCCAAAGAACAAGCAAGGATTAGTAATGCGGCTGCTTTGAAGGCGGCCGAAGAGTTGCTAGCCGAGAAGGCTGCGCATTGCGAGAGCAAAGAGAAGATGGCCAAGATGGCCGTAGAATTAAAAGACACTGCCGACTGTTGCCAGGTCCTTGAAAAAGAGAACTGATTGAAGGCAGCGGACCTTGAAAAGGCTACGATGGCGAACAAAGACACCACTCTGCTATGAGAGCGAAGAAGGAGGAGCTGCGTGAAGCCGGGGATATTGCGGCTGGGAAGCCGTTCATGTTACAGAGGAAGTTCGGCGATCCACGGTATGCCCCTCTGGATCGGCTGCGGAGTTCGGCAGACGCATATATGGACTTGGCGGGGAGCGCTGCCGATGCAGCCAAATACTTCCAAGGTCAAATAGATCGTGAAGTGGACAAGCTGTTCTGGTCGCAGTTCAATGTTCCAGAGTGTCTGCTTCCATTGACTGATTTGCTAGCCGAATGGGCCGAACTGAATAGGTTGTCCGGACTCGCCATGAGGTCTGCCCTGGATTAGCTGTGGCCGGAAAAGCTGAAACCGAACTGCTATTTCAGCTTAGTGCAGCAGTTCCTTGGTGTGGTGCCGCGCATCAATGCGATGAAGAGGTCGGCATGCATAGAAGGCTCGCGGATGGCCCTTGCCCGTGTTAAAGCATACTGGGCGGAGATGGATGCTACCACTGTTGCGGCGCAAGGTTCGGCCATAGGCCGAGTGGCTGCCAAGCACTATTTCGAAGAGGTTCTCGAGGGTGCTCGTTTGATAGAGGCCCAGTGCTCGAAGAATATTATGTTTGAGTGACATGTATTCCCATTATAAACACAATATTTTTATGAAATTTATTAAGGCTGTGTTTATACTTTTGCCTGAAAGTAATATGATGCCTCCTGTGTGGCCATTTATGTATACATGTGTATAACCCGAAAGATTGCAGTCGTCGGCTTCAGCCCCCACGCATATAATGCGGAGGTGTTCGCAGAAGACACGTGTTCACACTTAACCCAACGTCTTGGTCCTATTAAGGAGGTGATAGTGTAGCGAACGAGGCAACCGGACTATAATGCTTTAACACTTTCACTTAGCCATAGGAGTTTGACGGTGGGGCTACTATATAGCCCCTGTTGGCTCCGCACTCGCCCGAATTAGGGGTGCGTACATGCCTGGCTGGGAAACGGCCGTTCGTTAAGGCGGAGGAATTCTAACATTCCGATAGGTCATCGAGTGGTTGACCAGTCTCACGCTATATCATGACAGTCAGTTTTCGGCTTTCTCTACTGAGGTGCTCGTCCGGATGACCCGGGGCACAATCGCAGTAGTTCTCCTAGTGCTACCTTAGCCGATAGAGCGGAATGTAAGGTACCAAAACATAGCAGCCGGGCAAACCCAACATTTGACCAAAGACATGATTCAGAGCTGATGCATATAAGGCCAAACTCGCGACGCCGAACACTCCCTAAGGTATTTAGTCTTTATGGTATAAACCGGGCCTAAATAGTGCCCTTTGTAAGAAGCCCCTGGTGTCCAGGTACGTGCATTATTTTGACGTGGCCACATGCCAAGACGCCAGCATCCTTCTCAATTGTGCTGAGAATCCGAGGGATGTGTATCAACAAGAGACAGTAAAAAAGGTTGACGCAGGGTCTTAATCTAAAAAGAATCCTCGGGGCGGGTCCCTGCTGCACGTCTGCGCCTGTGTCTCCGTTGTGCCATATCCTGGACGGGTGTAGCACGATGGTCATATGTAAAAGAGAGAAACTTAGGTGAAAAGTTGTCGTGCAAAAAGGTAGGTTTGAAGAAACCATGTGTAATTCAAGATGAGTAAAAATTGCCACTTGTCTGCGCGCGTTGAGCCCCTTGTATTTGTGATAGGGGTGTGGCTTATCAAACCTGTGTGAGTTACATATGGCTGTGCCGGACTCGCCTAACCGTGTCCATGGTCTTGACGACCTATCAAATGCTTTAGCTGGTGAGGCCCTTTTTAGTGTGCGGCTGCCAAGGCAGTCGCACTCTCTTCGGCGCGCAGGGATCGCTTAATATTTCCATTTACTATAATGATGCCATGTGGACCGGGCATCTTAAGCGTAAGGGAAGCATAGTGCGGTATTGCATTAAAGCGAGCGAAAGCTTCACGTCCAAGTAGTGCTTGATAGCCACTTTGGAATGGAGCAATGTGGAATGTTAAATGTTCGCTACAGAAGTTATCAGGGAAGCCGAATATAACCTCTAGTGGCAGGGAGCCCGTGCAATGAGCCCCTGGGCCTGGCGTTACTCCTTTAAGGGTAGTATTGCTTAGGCAAATTTTCGTTGGGTCTATCCCCATTTTGCGGATTGTATCCTGGTATATCAAGTTTAAACTGCTGCCACCGTCCATCAGGACTCGTGTAAGGTGGTATCCATCAATTATTGGGTCTAATACCAGGGCAGCCCATCCTGCACGCCGGATACTTGCTGAGTAATCCCGATGGTCAAAAGTGATCGGTTGAAGCGACCAGTGGCAGGACTCCGCGGTGATAGGCCCTTGGGCATATTTATCTGGGAGTGCCGCTTTGTGTAACACCCCGGATATGATTTACCCAATATGTAATCCAACTCTTGCCGTTTCCGGCCTTAAGTTATTTTATTTTCTCGGGTTCGGGTCTTTGTCTCCGTGTGTTGTTATCGTTGTCATGCATCTCATATCATGTCATCATGTGCATTGCATTTGCATACGTGTTCATCTCATGCATTCGAGCATTTTCCCCGTTGTCCGTTTTGCATTCCGGCGCTTCGTTCTCCTCCGGTGTTCATTTCTACCTTTCTTTCATGTGTGGGGATTAAAAATTTCCGGATTGGACCGAGACTTGCCAAGCGGCCTTGGTTTACTACCGGTAGACTGCCTGTCAAGTTTCGTATCATTTGGACTTCGTTTGATGCTCTAACGGTTAACCGAGGGACCGAAAAGGCCTCGTGTGTGTTGCAGCCCAACACCCCTCCATTTTGGCCCAAAACCCACCAAAACCCTCTCCATCATCTAGAGCGTTCGATCACGATCGTGTGGCCGAAAACCGCACCTCATTTGGACACTCCTAGCTCCCTCTATGCCTATTTAAAGACACCCCCGAATTTCTCCTTCCCCTTCCTCCCGAAACCCTAGATCCACTTCGTCCGCCGCCGCCGGACAATTTCTTTGACCGACGGACATGTCCGGCTAGCGCCGCCACCGCCACGTGGCGTCCTCCCGTTGGTCGCGCCGCCCTCGCCACCGCATCGCCTGTCCCCGCCGCCGCGCGGCCCGGGAGCCCGGAGCCGGCCCCCGCGGCCCGCTCCCTCGCGCCGCCCGCCTGCGCGCCTCTTCTCCCGCGCCGGCGAGCCGCCAGCTCCAGCCGCCGCCCGCCATCGTCACCGGCAACCTCCGCCGCCCGCCATCGCCACCGGCGACCTCCGCCGCCGCCAACCTCCACCGGCGCCGCCCCGGCCACCGGTGCCCGCCGCCTCGTCGCGTCGCTCCGGCCCCTCACCGCTCGGATCCGGCGCCCCAAGCCCTCTCCGGCCGGCCTCGACTCCGTCTCCGGCGAACCTCGTAGATCGCGCCGGCCAGATCTGGATCCGAATCCCGTCTGGGTTGACTTTTCTGCCCGAAACCCTAATTATTTGCTCATGTTCATCATGTCGTAACTCCTCATCTGTAGCTTTGTTTGGGCATATAGCATATCAAAATGTTCGTCTCAGAGAGCACATCATTTCATCTCATTGCATCATTTTCATTTGAGTTTATCTTGATGGCCGAAATGCTGTTAGAAGAGTGCTATTTGAGATAATTGTTAGATCTGCTGCTCCAATTAGATATTTGTCATTTTTGCCATGTTTGTTGTGTGCATGATATGCCCCTGAGCTCTACATGAGTTTTGTTATATGTTTTGCCATCTATCCAGAGGTGAAACCCATGTATTTTTGTGATGTGTGTGGTGACTAGCACAAGCTTGCAAAGTGGTGCATTCGTTAATGCTGATTTCAGGGACTTAGCATTTCCACTAAGTCCTTGACCTGTTTATCTCATATTGCCATATGTTCATGTTGTTTCCTAGTGATCCGTGCCTCTTTTGAGGATGATCAGTAAGGATGTTTTGTTAATCTTGTAGTGCTCTATCCATCCATGTATTTGTTTGCAATTATGGAGCACCCTAGCTTGAGTCAATCGAGCTCTACTTTTGTCATTTCGTGAATCTGGGCAGATTGTCTACTTGTTAGCAATTTTGCTGAGGATGTTGTAGTTGATCCGTGCATGCTATGTTATTGTTCTTGCCATGTCTAGCTTATATTTTGTATATTCTTGATGGGTGCATGCTTAGATTGTCATGACATGCTCTGTAGTGAGTGCATCGAGCTCGTAAACATGCCTACTTGATATCTGTTTCAGCATGCTCCAGTTTTCACTAAGTCTGAGAACTGATTATGTTTTTGCCATGTTCACATGCTTCCAATTGTATTTTCTGATCCCTTTTGGCTCAAGGTCACTAAGGGACTTTTGTTAAGCTCTTTGAGTAGCTCCATGCCATGCTTTACTTTGCCATGTTCAGGTCCTGTAGAATATTGTTTTCATGCTCCAAAGAGTGCTACCTGATCTGAAATTCCAGACAAGTGTTAATTTCACTAAGTCTGAGATCTGTTTGCCAAATGCATTTTTGCCGTGCTTGTTTGATCCCGTTAATGGATGAATTGGACGTAGCTCAGTGCTAGTCTTTTGTTAAGCATCATGAATGGATCCCTGCCATGTATTTTTATGCCATGTTTGGGTGCTGCAGCATGTTCATCTTGTTGCATTTATATGGCTACTTGCTGTAAATCGCAGAACGTGGTCATATTTGAATTGCTTGCCATTTCCAAACCGTAACTCCGATTCCGGCGTTCTTTATATCGTTTTCAAGCGATTTCATCTCATATTTCCAGTGGCACACTTGGATTTCCAAGTTGAGGCCAGGTTCGTGCATTCCTTGTTAAATCTTGCATATGCATCCCATATTGCATCCCGCATAGCATACCATGTTTTGCATCATATTGTTTGAGTCTTGCACGTGGTTGATTGTGTCCTTGTTGCTTGTTTGTCTTGTTTGGGTAGAGCCGGCAGACATGTTCGCTAACGTGGAGCCCGTTGAGTTTGCTTTCGAGGATCCAGTCAACTCTAACAACTTTGCAGGCAAGATGATCATACCCTCGAAATCACTACTATCTTTGCTTTGCTAGATGCTCGCTCTTTTGCTATGCCTATGCTACGATGCCTACCACTTTCTTATCATGCCTCCCAAATTGCCATGTCAAACCTCTAACCCACCATGTCCTAGCAAACCGTTGATTGGCTATGTTACCGCTTTGCTCAGCCCCTCTTATAGCGTTGCTAGTTGTAGGTGAAGATTGGAGACCGTTCCTTGTTGGGATATCATTATATTATCTTGTTATATTAATACATCTATATACTTGGTAAAGGGTGGAAGGCTCGACCTCTCGCCTAGTGTTTTGTTCCACTCTTGCCGCCCTAGTTTTCGTCATATCGGTGTTATGTTCCCGGATTTTGTGTTCCTTACACGGTTGGGTGATAAAGGGAACCCCTTGATAGTTCGCCTTGATTAAAGCTTTTCCAGCAATGCCCAACCTTGGTTTTACCATTTGCCACCTAGCCTCTTTTTCCCTTGGGTTTCCGGAGCCCGAGGGTCATCTTATTTAGACCCCCCCGGGCCAGTGCTCCTCTGAGTGTTGGTCCGACAAAGTAGACTGTGGGGCCACCTCGGGGCAACTTGAGGGTTGGTTTTACTCGTAGGATGTCTCATCTGAGTGTGCCCTGAGAACGAGATATGTGCAGCTCCTATCAGGATTTGTCCGCACATTCGGGCGGTGTTGCTGGATTTGTTTTAACTTGTCGAAGTGTCTTGTAGAACTGGGATGCCGAGTCTGATCGGAATGTCTCGGGAGGAGGTCTATTCCTTCGTTGACCGTGAGAGCTTGTCATGGGCTAAGTTGGGACTCCCCTGCAGGGATTTGAACTTTCGAAAGCCGTGCCCGCGGTTATGGGAAGATGGGAATTTGTTAATGTCCGGTTGTAGATAACTTGATCCTTAACTTAATAAAAATGAATCAACAGTGTGAGTTACCGTGATGGTCTCTTGTCGACGGAGTCTGGGAAGCGAACACGGTGTTGGAGTAATGCTTGTTGCAGGATGTCCTCTAGTTACTCACTCGCGCTTTGCCTCCTCTTCTCGCCCTCTTTGCGAACAGGATAGCCACTATATATGCTAGTCGCTTGCTGCAGCTCCACATATTTACCTTGCCTTACCTTTTAAGCTTAAATAGTCTTTATCGCGAGGGTGCGAGATTGCTGAGTCCCTGTGGCTCACAGATTACTTCCAAACCAGATGCAGGGCCTGATGATTCCGTTCCAGATGACGCGCTTGAGCTCAAGTGGGAGTTCGACGAGGACTCACGCCGATACTACGTGTCTTTCCCTGATGATCAGTAGTGGTGCCCAGTTGGGGTGATCGGGACCGTGTCGCATGTTGGGTTATCTTTTATTTTGGCGCCGTAGTCGGGCCATGAGTGTCTGTTTGATGTAATGCTATTTATGTACTTTGATTGACATGGCGAGTGTAAGCCAACTATGTATCTCCCCTTTTATTATCTATATTACATGGCATGTTGTGAAGATTGCCTAACTTGCGACATTGCTTTCAATGCGGTTATGCCTCTAAGTCGTGCCTCGACACGTAGGAGATATAGCCGCATCGAGGGCGTTACGCTTTGTTTCTCCCCTTTGTCACGTGTAAAACATTTACTGTTTTGACTTCTGGTGGAAATTTTCTTGGTTCCCCAGTGTCTTGCTTGAGAGGCTCATCCTCGTCTTCGCTTGGTGTATCTTCCCCCTTGTGTACATCGTTGAGCTTGCCGGACTGCTTGAAGACCCAACATTCTCTGTGGGTATGATTAGCAGGTTTACCGGGGGTGCTATGGATCTGACATACTTGATCTAGAATTTTGTTTAGGCTGGACAGTTCGTCTCTGGCGCCTTTAGAGTGTGGCTTTTGTTGACTTGGCCGAGAGCTTTTGAATCCGGCATTTACTGCCGTGCTCTTCATGTTGTCTCTTTATTCCAGTGTTTATTAATGTTGTTGCGCCGTGATTTCCTGTTTCTATCTCTAACTTCGGATGTACTGGGATCACTGGTGCTGCATCTGGCTAGCCAGCTATCTTCACCCGCATAAAAGCGGGTCATGAGGCTTATTAATGTTGCCATTGTTCTCGGCTTTTCTTGGCCGAGGTGTCTGGCAAGCCATTTGTCACGGACGCTATGCTTAAAAGCTGCCAAGGCTTCGGCGTCCGGACAGTTGACTATTTGGTTCTTTTTAGTAAGGAACCTGTTCGAAAGCTTTCGGGCTGACTCTCCGGGTTGTTGAGTTATATGACTCAAATCATCCGCGTCCGAAGGTCGGACATAAGTCCCTTGAAAATTTGCCCGAAAAGCGTATTCAAGCTCTTCCCAGCTTCCAATGGAGCTTTCGGGGAGGCTTTTAAGCAAGTGCTGAGCTGGCCCTTTGAGTTTGAAGGGTAAATACTTAATGGCATGGAGATCATCTCCTCGAGCCATATGGATATGGAGGATATAGTCCTCAATCCAGACCCCAGGGTCTGTTGTTCCGTCGTATGCCTCAATGTTTACGGGTTTGAATCCCCCTGGAAATTCATGGTCCAGTACCTCGTTGGTGAAACATAGGGAGTGTGCGGCACCCCTGTATCTGGGTGTACCGTAGTGTTCGAATGTTTGTTGTGTTGTATTGTATGCTGGAGCGCCCCTGCGTGGTCCATAGATGGATCTAGTTGCGCCGTCCTTTTGATGCGAGCCCTCGCATGGATCACGTATTGGCTTATGTGCGGCATTGCTTGCCACTCTATGTTGGCCGTGAGGTCGTCTATCCGGCCAGGTGGCCGTTTTAATTTTTGGTTGCGGGGGATCTAAGGGCTCCTCATCGAATTCGGGTAGCAACTTCCGTTTTGGGTAGCTTTTGGTGGGGTGATTACCGCCGTACTTCGCTGCTGCGTTGAGTACTTTGCTCCATCTGATTTCGAGTGTGTCTTATGCAGCCTTGAGTCTTTGCTTCTGCTTTTTTAGACTCCTCGCGGTGGCAACAAGTCTTTGACGGGCATTTTGTTGCTCCGGGTGTCGGTGTCAAAACCGACGGATCTCGGGTAGGGGGTCCCGAACTGTGCGTCTAGGCCGGATGGTAACAGGAGGCAAGGAACACGATGTTTTACCCAGGTTCGGGCCCTCTTGATGGAGGTAAAACCCTACGTCCTGCTTGATTAATATTGATGATATGGGTAGTACAAGAGTAGATCTACCACGAGATCAAGGAGGCTAAACCCTAAAAGCTAGCCTATGGTATGATTGTTGTATGATGAAGTTGTCCTACGGACTAAAACCCTCCGGTTTATATAGACACCGGAGAGGGTTAGGGTTACACAAAGTCGGTTACAATGGTAGGAGATCTTGAATATCTGCATCGCCAAGCTTGCCTTCCACGCCAAGGAAAGTCCCATCCGGACACGGGACGAAGTCTTCAATCTTGTATCTTCATAGTCCTGGAGTCCGACTGAAGGTATAGTCCGGCTACCCGAACACCCCCTAATCCAGGACTCCCTCACCGGGTGTCTGTCCGGTGTGAAGTTGTTCGGACTATTATCTTTGGCAAAGTCATATTGTTCGGCTTGATCCTTCGTGTTGCCGTGGTCCGGCAATGGTTCCCCCTGCTCTAACGCTGGGTCTGTATGATCGTTGTTTCTGTCGAGGCGGGATTTGGAGCGGCGTTTACGCCATCGCTTTGACTGCTTCTCGAGGGGACAATCCTTCGTTGCGTCCTTCCGTTCCTCGTCGTCATTTTCTTTTGGTGTGTTCACCATGTATACGTCATGTGGTGAAGTGGGCGTCCAGTGCCTTGTGGGCAGTGGTTCCTCTGCGTCACCCGCATCGCCGTCCATACCGTCGATGTCTTCGGAGTCGAAGTCGAGCATGTTGGTTAAGTCATCGACAGTGGCTACTAAGTGGCTGCCTGTGCGATCTCTTGAACACTATCCGATGGTAGCGCTAAACCGTACTCATCGTGACCGCGTGACGCACAAGGCAGAGGCTCGAATCCGTCGAAGATCAAGTCTCCACGGATATCGGCCGTGTAGTTTATGCTTCCAAACCTGACCTGGTGGCCAGGGGCGTAACTTTCAATCTGCTCCAGATGGCCAAGCAAATTGGCCCGCAGTGCAAAGCCGCCGAATACAAAGATCTGTCCGGGGAGAAAAGTCTCACCCTGGACTGTATCGCCATCAAAGATAGTAGGAGCCATCAAGCCTAACGGCGACGACACAGAGGAACTCTCAATGAAAGCACCAATGTCGGTGTCAAAACCGGAGGATCTCGGGTAGGGGCTCCCGAACTGTGCGTCTAAGGCGGATGGTAACAGGAGGCAGGGGACACAATGTTTTACCCAGGTTCGGTCCCTCTTGATGGAGGTAAAACCCTACGTCCTGCTTGATTAATATTGATGATATGGGTAGTACAAGAGTAGATCTACCACGAGATCAGAGAGGCTAAACCCTAGAAGCTAGCCTATGGTATGATTGTATGTTGTCCTACGGACTAAAACCCTCCGGTTTATATAGACACCAGAGAGGGTTAGGGTTACACAAGGTCGGTTACAAAGGAGGAGATATCCATATCCGTATTGCCTAGCTTGCCTTCCACGCCAAGTAGAGTCCCATCCAGACACGAGACAAAGTCTTCAATCTTGTATCTTCATAGTCCAACAGTCCGGCCAAAGGATATAATCCATCTTTCCGGAGACCCCCTAATCCAGGACTCCCTCATGGACCCTCCCGGTGGACCCCCGGAACCCTTTCGGTGGTCCCGGTACAATACCGATAAACCCCCGAACACTTCTGGCGACCGAATAAGGACTTCCCATATATAAATATTTGTCTCCGGACCATTCCGAAACTCCTTGTTACGTCCGGGATCTCATCCGGGACTCCGAAAAATATTCCCATGTACAAACTTTCCTATAACCCTAGCATCATCGAACCTTAAGTGTGTAGACCCTACGGGTTCGGGAATCATGCAGACATGACCGAGACATCTCTCCAGCCAATAACCAACAATGGGATCTGGATACCCATGTTGGCTCCCACACATTCCACAATGATCTCATCGGATGAACCACGATGTCGAGGATTCAATCAATCCCGTATACAATTCCCTTTGTCAATCGGTATGTTACTTGCCTGAGATTTGATCGTCGGTATCCCAATACCTCATTCAATCTCGTTACCGGCAAGTCACTTTACTTGTTCCGTAAAACATCATCCCATGACCAACCCCTTAGTCACATTGAGCTCATTACGTTGATGTCTTACCGAGTGGGCCCAGAGATACCTCTCCGTCATACGGAGTGACAAATCCCAGTCTCGATTCGTGCCAACCCAACAGATACTTTCGGAGATACCCGTAGTGCACCTTTATAGCCACCCTTTTACGTTGTGACGTTTGAAACACCCAAAGCATTCCTATGGTATCCGGGAGTTGCACAATCTCATGGTCTAAGGAAAAGATACTTGACATTAGAAAAGCTTTAGCGGACGAACTACACGATCTTGCGCTATGCTTAGGATTGGGTCTTGTCCATCACATCATTCTCCTAATGATGTGATCCCGTTATCAATGACATCCAATGCCCATGGTCAGGAAACTGTAACCATCTATTGATCAACGAGCTAGTAAACTAGAGGCTTACTAGGGACATGTTGTTGTCTATGTATTCACACATGTATTACGATTTCCGGACAACACAATTATAGCATGAACAATAGACAATTATCATGAACAAGGAAATATAGTAATAACCATTTTATTATTGCCTATAAGGCATATTTCCAACAGTCTCCCACTTGCACTAGAGTCAATAATCTAGTTACATTGTGATGAATCAAACACCCATAGAGTTCTGGTGTTGATCATGTTTTGCTCGTGGAAGAGGTTTAGTCAATGGATCTGCGACATTCAGGTCCGTATGCACTTTACAAATATCTATGTCTCCATTTTGAACATTTTCATGAATGGAGTTGAAGCGACGCTTGATATGCCTGGTCTTCTTGTGAAACCTGGGCTCCTTGGCAAGGGCAATGGCTCCAGTGTTGTCACAGAAGAGAGTCATCGGGCCCAACGCATTCGGAATAACTCCTAGGTCGATAATGAACTCCTTCATCCAGATTTCTTCATGTGCTGCCTCCAAGGCTGCCATGTACTCTGCTTCACATGTAGATCCCGCCACGACGCTTTGCTTGCAACTACACCAGCTGACTGCCCCACCATTCAAAATATACACATATCCGGTTTGTGACTTGGAGTCATCCAGATCTGTGTCGAAGCTAGCATCGACGTAACCCTTTATGACGAGCTCTTCGTCACCTCCATAAACGAGAAACATATCTTTAGTCCTTTTCAGGTACTTCAGGATATTCTTGACCGATGTCCAGTGTTCCATGCCAGGATTACTTTGGTACCTTCCTACCAAACTCACGACAAGGTTTACATAAGGTCTGGTACATAGCATGGCATACATAATAGACCCTATGGCCGAGGCATAAGGGATGACACTCATCTTTTCTCTATCTTCTGCCGTGGTCGGGCATTGAGCCATGCTCAATCTCACACCTTGCAATATAGGCAAGAACCCCTTCTTGGACTGATCCATATTGAACTTCTTCAATATCTTGTCAAGGTACGTGCTTTGTGAAAGACCAATGAGGCGTCTCGATCTATCTCTATAGATCTTGATGCCTAATATGTAAGCAGCTTCTCCAAGGTCCTTCATTGAAAAACACTTATTCAAGTTGGCCTTTATGCTTTCCAAGAGTTCTATATCATTTCCCATCAATAGTATGTCATCCACATATAATATGAGAAATGCTACAGAGCTCCCACTCACTTTCTTGTAAACACAGGCTTCTCCATAAATCTGCGAAAACCCAAACGCTTTGATCATCTCATCAAAACGAATGTTCCAACTCCGAGATGCTTGCACCAGCCCATAGATCGAGCGTTGGAGCTTGCATAACTTATCAGCATTCTTAGGATCGACAAAACCTTCCGGCTGCATCATATACAATTCTTCCTTAAGGAAACCATTAAGGAATGCCGTTTTGACGTCCATTTGCCATATCTCATAATCATAGAATGCGGCAATTGCTAACATGATTCGGACAGACTTCAGCTTCGCTACGGGCGAGAAGGTCTCATCATAGTCAACCCCTTGAACTTGTCGATAACCCTTAGTGACAAGCCGAGCCTTATAGATGGTTACATTACCATCCGCGTCTGTCTTCTTCTTAAAGATCCATTTATTTTATATGGCTCACAAATCATCGGGCACGTCAGTCAAAGTCCATACTTCATTTTCATACATGGATCCTATCTCGGATTTCATGGCTTCAAGCCATTTTTTGGAATCCGGGCTCGCCATCGCTTCTTCATAGTTTGAAGGTTCACCATTGTCTAACAACATGATTTCCAGGACAGGGTTGCCATACCACTCTGGTGCGGAACGTGTCCTTGTGCACCTATGAAGTTCAGTAGCAAACTGATCTGAAGTTTCATGATCATCATCATTAACTTCCTCTCTAGTCGGTGCAGGCACCACAGAAACATTTTCTTGAGCTGCGCTACTCTCCGGTTCAAGAGGCAATACTTCATCAAGTTCTACTTTCCTCCCACTTACTTCTTTCGAGAGAATCTCTTTCTCTAGAAAGGATCCATTCTTGGCAACAAAGATCTTGCCTTCGGATCTGAGGTAGAAGGTATAACCAATAGTTTCCTTAGGGTATCCTATGAAGATGCATTTTTCCGATTTGGGTTCGAGCTTTTCAGGTTGAAGTTTCTTGACATAAGCATCGCATCCCCAAACTTTCAGAAACGACAGCTTAGGTTTCTTCCCAAACCACAATTCATACGGTGTTGTCTCAACGGATTTCGACGAAGCCCTATTTAAAGTGAATGCGGCAGTCTCTATAGCATAACCCCAAAATGATAGCGGTAGATCGGTAAGAGACATCATAGATCGCACCATATCCAATAGAGTGCGATTACGACGTTCGGACACACCATTACTGAGGGAGTCCTGGATTAGGGGGTATCCGGACAGCCGGATTATATCCTTTGGCCGGATTGTTGGACTATGAAAATACAAGATTGAAGACTTCGTCCCGTGTCCGGATGGGACCCTCCTTGGCGTGGAAGGCAAGCTTGGCAATACGGATATGTAGATCTCCTTCCTTGTAACTGACTCTGTGTAACCCTAGCCCCCTCCGGTGTCTATATAAACCGGAGGGTTTTAGTCCGTAGGACAACATACAATCATACCATAGGCTAGCTTCTAGGGTTTAGCCTCTCTGATCTCGTGGTAGATCAACTCTTGTACTACTCATATTATCAATAATAATCAAGCAGGACGTAGGGTTTTTACCTCCATCAAGAGGGCCCGAACCTGGGTAAAACATCATGTTCCCTGCCTCCTGTTACCATCCACCTTAGACGCACAGTTCGGGACCCCCTACCCGAGATCCGCCAGTTTTGACACTGATATTGGTGCTTTCATTGAGAGTTCCATTGTGCCGTCGCCGTAAGGAAGGATTCCTCGTCTCGTTGTTAAAAACAACATTACCGCCGGGGGAGCCCTGGCTGTCGGCCAAACTCTCCGGCTAGGCAGTTTCATCATGACCGCCCGTTCGGCCGCTGCACCGACGATGACTTCTCGGGTCATCAAAAACAGCCTCCACGTCGGCTCGGAATTTGCCAAGCAGATGGATCCAATGGAGCTCTCTTCCCTAAACGAGCTCTTGGATCGTATCGCCGCCTTGGGAGTCGCTACAGACTATGATCGGATTGGGCTTAAACCCGATCAAAGGGAGATTAACTCTCCACTGGTCACCCATCATATTGCGGTGGTGGAGGAACAATGCGGCGATTCTTCCTCTATCTTGAGGACTAACTATGTCCGGATTCCTGAACTCTCCGAGCCGGACACCCGTTTAGGGGAGGACATCACCCAAGCTGTGAACCTAGAGTCAGGTAGTGGGCCAGACTTATCGGTCAACATCCCGGAATCTGAACTTCCAAGATCAGAAACTCCTCGGCCCCTGGGTCTCAGATCGGGTAGGGGTTCAGACTCAAATCCACCCACCCACCCAGACATAGACGATCTTTCCCACATCAGGCAAGAGCCCCATGAAACAGTACACCACTATTGGGCCAGATTCCTCCTTGTGATGAACAAGGTTAAGGACTGTCGCGAGGAAGACGCAGTCTCATTTTTCTGCAATAATTGCACGGACAAGGGAATCCTTAACGCCTTAAGTCGCCGTGACATATCACGCTTCGCTGACTTGGCGTCCATAGTACGAAAGTACTGCGCGATGGAATGCGCCTGGAAAACCGAAACGAAATTTTGGGATAATCCGGCTTGGAATATACATCCAGTCTGAAGTAAAAGGGTGCACTATCATAATACACCCGAGTTAGTTACAAAGAAACAAAAACCCTCTACAGGGCATGGAACCGTATTGGAGGGATGGCTCAACGGCCCCTCCAAAATTCATAGTACAAGATATACCACACCAACACACAACCTTAGAGCATGTTGGGTACTCCGGCAGGTGGCCAAAAGTGGTGAGGATCTTCTCATCCCAAATACCACAAAGCATCATCCCGTGGATAACCATACGATATTAACAGTCTTCGAAACCTTCACATCAAATAATAGGCGCAAGCGAACACTCCGCAGCCTCGCCGAAATCTGCCACATGGCAGCAATGAACCCATGGAGTGACACGGCTATTACCTTCAATGCAGTGAGGAACCTAAATTCCAAACAACCCGAGCACCAGCTGCACTGGTCCTCAGTCCAATTGTGGATGGCTTTCAACTCACCAAAGTACTCATGGACGACGGTAGTGGATTGAACCTCATCTATGAGGAAACTCTTCAAAAAATGGAAATAGACTGGAACCGCATTGAGCAAAGCAGCACAACCTTAAGAGGAATCATCCCTAGTCGGGAAGCACGTTGTGCCCGAAAAATCACACTAGATGTGGTACTCGGCACGCCGGAGAACTATAGGTCCGAAGAAATTACATTCCAAGTGGCCCCGTTCAGTAGTGGATACCACACCCTTTTAGGACGGGAGGCGTTCACGATCTTCCAAGCTACCCCATTATGGGTACATGAAGCTCAAAATGCCTGGGCCCAACGGAATCATCACTCTCGCTAGTGATCCGGACACAGCACTCCGCGTCGAAAACAAAACAACCGCATTGGCCCTCGAGGCATTGCCCGAAGCCCTTTCGGCCGAGGAGTTAACTGCGCTACGCTCCATAGTGGACAGGGACGACGTGATACTTGACAAGAGATCCAAGTCCACCTCTTTTAAACCAGCGGATGAAATAGTCAAATTCCAAGCCCCCCAACGGACCCTACAAAAATAGCCTCCATCAGGGAACAGCTAAACCCCGTCATGGACGCCGCACTACGGGAGTTCCTGCACGAGAGTTGCGACACATTCGACTGGCACCCCTCAGACATGCCAGGAATCCCATGCAGGCTGGCCGAGCACAGCCTCAATATTCTAAAGGGATTCAAGCCGGTCAAGCAGACTCTTCGGCGTTTCTCTGAACCTAAGAGACAAGCTATGGGAGAAGAACTAGCCAAGTTATTAGAGGCCAGATTCATTAGAGAAATAAAACACCCGGACTGGCTAGCAAACCTGGTGATGGTACCAAAGAAGGACAAATCCTAGCGCCTGTGTGTCGATTTTAAGGACCTCAACAAGGCCTGCCCAAAGGATCCCTTCCCCCTCCCCCGCATTGATCAAATTATCGATGCTACCGCAGGACACGAGTCATTGTGTTTCCTCGACGCATACTCCGGCTACCACCAAATCAAGATGGCGGAGTCCGACCAAGCCGCAACAGCATTTATCACACCATACGGCACCTTCTGTTTCAACGCAATGCCTTTCGGGCTCAAAAATGCTGGCGCAACATATCAGCGCATGATTCAGACATGTCTGGAGAAGCAGATCGGCAAAATAGTAGAGGCACACGCAGATGATGTGGTCGTCAAAACCAAACACGTCGACTCTCTAATAGACGACTTGAGGCTCACATTCGACAACCTCCGAAAATACGACAGCAAGCTCAATCCGGAAAAATGCGTTTTCGGCGTACCAGCCGGAAAGCTCCTGGGCTTCATTGTCTCCAGTAGAGGAATTGAAGCTAATCCGGCCAAAATTCGAGCTCTGTCACAGTTGGCTACCCCAACAGACCTCAAACAAATCCAAAAATTAACTGGATGTGTGGCGGCTCTAAGCCGCTTTATCTCCCGCTTAGGAGAAAAGGCATTACCCCTTTATCACCTCCTTCAGCGCACCGAACACTTCGAGTGGACGGACGCTGCCACAGCCGGATTGGAAGAAATAAAAGCCATACTGGCAACCAACCCAATCCTGGCCGTGCCAAACATCGGCGAACCAATGTTGTTGTACATTGCGGCAACTCATCAGGTTGTAAGCGGAGTGCTCGTCGTCGAACGAGAAGCGGACGGACATAAATTCCCCCTTCAAAAGCCGGTATATTATGTATCCACTGTCCTCACTCCATGCAAGTCACAGTACCCACATTATCAAAAGATAGCCTATGCGGTATTTATGGCATCCCGGAAGCTGTGACACTACTTTCAAGAGTGTTCGATTACAGTAGCCTCGGAAGTGCCACTTAATGATATTATAAACAACCGCGACGCCATGGGCCGGATTGCCAAATGGGCCATTGAGCTCCTCCCGTTCGACATAACATACAAACCCCGGTGAGCCATTAAATCGCAAGTATTGGCTGACTTTATCGCCGAATGGACGGAAGCCAAACTACCTAAAGAGTACGGCGCATACTCCAATTGTATCATGCACTTCGACGGCTCCAAAATGCTGGCTGGTCTGGGGGCTGGCGTCGTCCTGACATCCCCAACCGGAGATACAATCCAATATGTACTACAGATATTGTATACAGACTCCAACAACGCAGCTAAATACGAAGCCCTGTTACATGGTCTTCCGATGGCAGTTTCCATGGTCATTCAACGCCTGGAGGTGCGTGGGGATTCGAACCTTGCAATATCCCAAATAAATGGAGACTTCGATGCCAAGGATCCGAAGATGGTGGCCTATCGAAACGCCGTCCTAAAGATGTCAGCTCGGTTCGAGGGGCTCGAATTTCACCATGTGGCTCGGGAAAACAATCAGGCGGCGGATATCCTCGCCCGCATCGGCGCAAAACACGATGCGATCCCCCCAACATCTTTTTGGAGAGGTTTTTTAAGCCATCCGTGGTATGGGAAGGGGACACCGGTAACAATAGTCCGGACCCGGACAAAATACCCGATACCGAACACTCTAACATAATCGAAGGCTCTGCCCCCGAAATAACACCTTCAGCCCACGTAATAATGGCCATCATCGCCCCGTGGACAGAACCATTCCTGGCCTACCTAACTAGGCAGGAACTTCTCGAGGACCAAAATGAGGTACACTGCACAGTGCGGCGATCTAAAGCCTGCAGGGTCCACGAGGGAGAGCTGTATAAAAAAGTACTACTAGAATGCTTCAAAGGTGCATCTCCGGAGAGGAAGGGCGGAAGCTTTTGGCAGAAATTCACGCCGGACTCGGTGGCCACCACGCCGCAGCCCGGGCCCTTGTAAGCAAGGCCTTCCGTACAGGTTTTTATTGGCCTACGGCCCGGGCAGACGCACAGGACTTGGTCCAACGCTGCGTCGGTTGCCAGCTTTTTGCAAACCAAAGCCACATGCCACCCACCGCCCTCCAAACAATCCCCATTACCTGGCCCTTCGCGGTCTGGGGGCTTGACATGGTTGGACCCCTTAAAGGGGGAACCCATAAGAAAAATTACTTACTAGTCATGGTGGATAAATTCACCAAATGGATAGAAGCCAAACCTGTTAAAACGGCCAAATCCGGACCGGTGATAGACTTCATATCCGGGGTTGTACACCGTTATGGCGTCCCCCACAACATCATCACTCACAATGGCACGAACTTCACGGCCGACGAGGTAAAACTCTGGTGCAGCAACATGGGCATCAAGCTCGATTATGCTTCTGTCTATCACCCACAAACCAATGGCCAAGTTGAGCGAGCAAATGATCTTATCATGAGCGGCATCAAACCCAGACTAGTGCGGTCCTTAAAGGAGTCTAACATGCACTGGGTAGAGGAGCTCGACTCCGTACTCTGGGGGCTGCGGACCATGCCGAATCGTACTACTGGATACACACCCTTCTTTATGGTGTACAGTGCAGAGGTGGTTCTGCCCTGCGACATAATTCATGACTCACCTCGAGTGCGCATGTACGAAGAAAGAGAAGCCGAGCTCGATTGGCAGGATAGTCTGGACACCCTGGAGGAGGAGCGCGATGTGGAAAAAGCGCGTTCCGCATTCTATCAGCAACAGGCTCACAGATACCAAAGCAGAGAAGTACGGGCCAAAACTTATAACGTTGGCGAGTTAGTTCTACGCCTACCGGAGAAGAAAAAACCAAGCTCGAGCCCAAATGGGAAGGTCCCTTCATTATTGACCAAGTTCTGACCGGTGGAGCATACCGTCTGCGGGATGCATCGAATAATCGACTTGAGCCAAACCCATGGAACGCAGCCAGACTCCGAAGATTCTATGCCTAGCGCCGGACTCTATGTTCGTCTCTTTCCTCTATCCATTTTTTGCATATACATTATCTGTCTTTTTTCTCTTTCTTTCTTTTATTCTTTCTCAAGGCCTTCAAGGCCAACTTGTGCCCCGCTTGCACACTATTGACGCGCTAACCGCGCCCATTATACCTGGGGGCTTCTTACACAGAAGCTTAATTATTTATCTGGGCTTCATGCCCCGCACATGTGTTATTCTTCCGCATGTACCTTTTCTTCACCATTATATGCATCGATATGACTTAAGTTTTGGCCAAGCTGGGTTGCCTGGCTCTTGTATTTATGCCCTACGTTCCCGTTAATTCGGCTAGGGCATAAGGGGAACACCTCTGCGATTGTTACTGCCGGGTCAGCCGGATGTGTACCTCAGACTGGGTGAAGCCGAAAGCTAGCGTTCTTAAGGGAATACTCGGTCGGTGAACAAAAGATGATTTTTATTTATTTTCCATATGTGCCCCCATATGTTTTTGCCTGCGTTTCCTCTCGCAGTCCGGACATGCACTTTAGGGCATGCGTACCCAGGGAAAGGAACTGAGGGAGTCCTGGATTAGGGGGTGTTTGGATAGCCGGACTATACCTTCAGCCGGACTCCTGTACTATGAAGATACAAGATTGAAGACTCTGTCCCGTGTCCGGAAGGGACTTTCCTTGGCGTGGAAGGAAAGCTTGGCGATACGGATATGCAGATCTCCTACCATTGTAACCGACTCTATGTAACCCTAACCCTATCCGGTGTCTATATAAACCGGAGGGTTTTAGTCCGTAGGACAACATACACATCAACAATCATACCATAGGCTAGCTTCTAGGGTTTAGCATCCTCGATCTCGTGGTAGATCCACTCTTGCACTACCCATATCATCAATATTAATCAAGAAGGACGTAGGGTTTTACCTCCACCGAGAGGCCCCGAACCTGGGTAAAACTTCGTGTCCCTTGTCTCCTGTTACCATCCGGCCTAGACACACAATTCAGGACCCCCTACCCGAGATCCGCCGGTTTTGACACCGACATTGGTGCTTTCATTGAGAGTTCCTCTGTGTCGTCGCCATCAGGAAGGATGCCTCGCCCCATCTTTAAAGACGGCACCGTTGCTAAGGGAGCTTTGGCTGTCGGCCAAACTCTCCGGTTAGGTGGCTTTCTTATGACCGCCTGTTCGGCCTCTGCACCGATGATGACCTCTCGAGCCATCGAAAACAATCTTCATGTCAACTCAGAACTCGCCGAGTAGTTAGATCCAATAGAGCTTTCCTCCATAAACGAGCTCTTGGATCGCTTCGTCGCCCTGGGAGTCGCTATGGATTACGACCAGATTGGGCCTAAAACCGATATGAGAGAGATTAACTCTCCCCAAGTCACCCATCACGTTGCCGTGGTAGAGGGACAGTGCGGCGACCCTTCATCTATCTTAAGGACTTGCTACGTCCAGATTCCCGATCCCTCCAAGCCGGATACCCGCGGAGGGGAGGATATCACTCAAGACCTGAACTTAGAGTTAGGCGACGGGCTGGATTCATTAGACAACATCCAGGAATCCAAATTGTCGAGTTCAAAAATTCCTCGGCCTCTGAGCCTTAGATGGGGTGAGGCTTCGGATTTAATTCCACCCACCCACCCCAACATAAGCGATCTATCCAAAATCAGGCAAGAACCCGATGAAACAGTACATCATTACTGGGCCAGATTCCTCCTGGTTAAGAGCAGGCTAAGGGACTGCCGCGAGGAAGACGCAATCTCAATCTTCTGCAATAATTGCACGAAGAAGGGAATACTCAACGGCATAAGTCGCCGTGATATTACATGCTTCGCTGACTTGGCGTCCATTGTACGAAAGTACTGTGCGATGGAAAGCTCCTGGAAAACCAAAATAAAATTTTGGGACAATTCGGCCCTGAATACAAACCAAGTCCGAAATAAAAGGGTGCATCATTACCAGTCACCCGGGTCAAGCTTTAAAAAGCAAAAACCCTCTACAGGGCATGGAACCGTACTGGAAGGGTGGCTTAATGGACCCTGTAAAATTCACAGTACAGAGGACGCCACACCAACTCACAGCCTCAGAGCATGTTGGATACTCTGGCAGGTGGCCAAAATTGGCGAAAATCTCCTAATTCCGGAGGCCACAGAAAGCCACCCCAGAGACACCAATACGGTATTAACAGTCTTTGAGACTTTCGCATCAAATAATATGCGAAAAGGACACTCCGCAGCCTTGCCGAAGTCCACCAAGACAATAAACCCATGGAGTGACACGACTATTACCTTTAACGCCAGTGATGAACCTAAATTCCGAACAGCCCGAGCACCAGCCACATTGGTCCTCAGCCCAATAGTGGACGTCTTTCATCTTACCAAGGTACTCATGGACGGCGGCAGCGGATTGAACCTCATTTACGAGGAGACTCTTCAAAAAATGGAAATAGACTGGAACCACATTGAGCGAAGCAGCACAACCTTTAGAGGAATAATCCCCAGTCGGGAAGCGCGCTGTATAGGAAAAATCACACTAGATGTGGTGTTCGGCACGCCGGATAATTACAGGTCCGAAGAGGTCACGTTCCAGGTGGCTCCGTTTAGCAGCGGTTATCACGCTCTGCTAGGGCGAGAAGCGTTTACCATCTTCCAAGCAATACCCCATTATGGGTACATGAAGCTCAAGATGCCCGGGCCTAACGGGATCATCACTCTCGCTAGTGATCCGGACATAGCACTCCGCGCTGAAAACAAGACAGCCGCACTGGCCCTCGAGGCACTATCCGAAGCCCTAACGGCTGAGGAGCTGACTGCGCTGCGCTCTACGGTGAATAGGGACGATGTGGTACTCAACAAAAGATCCAAGTCCACCTCCTTTAAACCGGCGGACGAAATAGTCAAATTCCATGTCCATCCAACGGACCCCAATAAAACAGCTTCCATCAGGGCACAGTTAAACCCTGATGTCGACGCCGCATTGCGAGAGTTCCTACGAGAGAATTGGGACATTTTCGCCTGGCACCCTTCAGACATGCCAGGAATCCCACGCAGGCTGGCCGAGCAGAGCTTAAATATCCAAACAGGATTCAAACCTGTCAAACAGGCTCTTCGGCGTTTTTCCGAACCTAAGAGACAGGGCATGGGAGAGGAGCTAGCAAAGCTATTGGAGGCCGGATTCATCAGAGATATAAAACATCTGGACTGGCTAGCAAACCTGGTGATGGTACCAAAGAAGGAAAAATCCTGGCGCCTATGTGTTGATTTTAAAGACCTTAACAAGGCTTGCCCAAAGGATCCCTTCCCCCTCCCCCGCATCGACCAAATTATCGACGCTACCGCAGGACACGATTCGTTGTGTTTCCTCGATGCATATTCTGGCTACCATCAAATCAAGATGGTAGAACCAGACCAAGCCGCAATGACATTTATCACACCATACGGGCCATTCTGCTTCAACACGATGCCCTTTAGGCTCAAAAACGCCGGCGCAACATATCAGCGCATGATTCAGACATGTCTGGCAAGCCAGATCGGCAAAACAACGGAGGCATATGTAGATGATGTGGTCGTCAAAACAAGACATGTTGAATCTCTAGTAGACGACTTGAGGCTCACATTTGATAACCTCCGAACATACGACATCAAGCTCAACCCGGAAAAATGCGTTTTCGGCATTCCATCCAGAAAGCTCTTGGGCTTCATTGTATCCGGTAGAGGAATTGAAGCAAATCCAGCCAAGATCCGAGCTCTGTCGCAACTGGATATCCCAAAGGACCTCAAACAAATACAAAAGTTAACCGGATGCGTTGCGGCTCTAAGCCGCTTTATCTCCCACCTGGGAGAAAAGGCCCTACCCCTTTACCACCTCCTTCGGCGCATCGAACTATTCAAATGGACGGAAGCAGCCACGGCCATACTCGACGAAATAAAAGCCATACTGGCAACAAACCCAGTCCTGGCCGTGCCAAACATTGGCGAACCAATGCTATTATACATTGCAGCAACACATCAGGTTGTAAGCGCAGTGCTCATCATCGAACGAGAAGAGAACAGACACAAATTCCCCCTTCAAAAGCCGGTCTATTATGTGTCCACTGTCCTCACTCCATGCAAATCATGGTACCCGCATTATCAAAAGATTGCGTACGCGGTATTCATGGCATCCTGGAAGCTACGACACTACTTTCAAGAGTGTTCAATAATAGTAGCCTCGAAAGTACCACTTAACGATATTATAAACAACCATGACGCAACGGGCCGGATTGCGAAATGGGCCATCGAGCTCCTCCCGTTCGACATAACTTATAAGCCACGACGAGCCATCAAGTCACAAGTCTTGGCCGACTTCGTCGCAGAATGGACGGAGGCCGAACTCCCTAAAGAGTACGGCACATATTCAAATTGGATCATGCATTTCGATGGCTCCAAGATGTTGTCTGGACTGGGGGCTAGCGTCGTTTTGACGTCCCCCACAGGAGACACAGTTCAATACGTACTACAGATTATGTACACGGACTCCAACAATGCAGCCGAATATGAGGCCCTTTTACATGGTCTCCGGATGGCAGTATCCATGGGCATCCAACGCCTAGAGGTGCGCGGGGACTTGAACCTCGCAATATCCCAAATAAATGGAGACTTCGATGCCAAGGATCCAAAAATGGCAGCTTACCGCAACGCCGTCCTAAAAATGTCAGCTCGGTTCGAGGGGCTGGAATTTCACCATATAGCCTGGGAAAATAATCAGGCGGCAGATGTCCTGGCACACATCGGCGCAAAACGCGATGTAGTACCCCCCAACATCTTCTTGGAAAGGCTGTTCAAGCCATCCGTAGCATGGGAAGGGGAGCCGAACAATAACAGCCCGGACCCAACCGCACTGCCCGACACCGAACATTCTGACACAATCGGAGGCTCTGCCAATGAAATAACACCTTCAGCCCATGTAATAATGGCCTTCATCGCCCCATGGATAGAACCATTCCTCGCCTACCTTACTAGGTAGGAACTCCTCGAGGACCAAAATGAGGCACGCTGCATAGTGCGGCGATCCAAAGCCTACAGAGTCCACGAGGGAGAGCTTTATAAGAAAAGCACTACCGGAGTCCTTCAAAGGTGCATCTCCGAAGAGGAGGGGCGGAATCTCCTGGCTGAAATTCATGCCGGACTCGGCGGTCATCACGCTGCAGCCCGGTCCCTTGTAGTAATTCTCGGGCTTGCGATGCTCTTTCCCCGGCGGTGACCCGTCCTTCACAAGCTTCTCAGCATCCAGCTTGCCCCAGTGCACCTTAGCACGGGCAAGGGCCCTACGGGCACCTTCAATGTAGACGGAGCGCTTGATGACTTCAAGCCTTGGACAGGCCTCCACCAACCGCCGCACCAGCCCATAATAGCTCCTAGGCAGGGCCCCTCCAGGCCACAACCGAACAATGAGGCCCTTCATGGCCTGTTCGGCCGCCTTGTGGAGCTCGACCAGTTGCTTCAGCTGGTCGCTCAGGGGCACGGGGTGTACGGCCTCAGCATACTGAGACCAGAACACCTTCTCTGTCGAGCTGCCCTCCTCGGCTCGATAGAATGCGGCGGCATCGGATACACTCCGGGGAAGATCTGCGAACGCTCCTGGAGAGCTCCGGATTTGGGTAAGTAACAAGTAACTCACGTTTATGTGTTTGCTTTGCATAAAGAATGCCTTACCCGCCGCTATCTTCTTCACCTCATCCAACTCCTGGAGGGTCTTCTGGGATTCGGCCTTGGCAGACTTGGCATTTTCAATAGCCAACGCGAGCTCGGACGCTCGCACCTTTGAGTCAAGCTCCAAACTCTCATGCTTTTCCATGAGAGCCTGGAGCTCTTGCCACACCTTGCCAACTTCGGCCTCATACTTCTCCCGCTCGGTGCGCTCTGAGGCTGCCCTCTTCTCGGCCTCGTCCAGCGCTTGCTTAAGGGTCGCCACCTCAGACGTGGCCCCTACAATAGCCACGATAATCTTGTCATTTTTTGCAATTGCACCTTTTTTATATATATATTTTTAACAAGGTATTTATTACCTTCATTGTCCTCGATCTGCTTCTTGGCACGCTCGAGCTCTTGCTCGGACCTTTCGAGGTCCTGCTTTAGCATGCCACTTCCGCAGTCAGTGCGGCGGACGCAAGCAAGGTGGCCTGCACATGCATATTGACTCATTTTTGTTAGACTCCTGCGAATTCTATTTGATCCTCTATTCGGCTTTTCTTCCCGAACACCAAACAGAGCATCAGGGGCTACTGTCTATGCGGTACTATTATTTACACTTTCTTTACTTACCTCAAAGCCTGTCAAAAGGCTAGTACAAGCTTCAGTCAGCCCGTTTTTGGCGGACTGAACCTTCTGGACCACCGCACTCATAATAGCGCGGTGCTCCTCGTCGATGGAGGCGCCTTGAAGCGCCTCCAACATATTGTCTGGTGCCTCCGGTTGGACGGAGGCCGCTGGCACGGTGGACTTGCTCCTCTTGGAAGGAGGTCCCCCGCCGGACTCTGGAACCTTTGAAGGTTCCGAAGCGGTGTCCAGCCTCGAGCCGGACTTGGAGCCTTGGGGGGTTTCATCCCCTTTACTCCTGGAGTCCGGGAGGTCACCTTGCGGCGCCTCCAGGACCACCTCCTCCCGGCTTGGAACCTATTGGGACAACACTTCGGTGTCGTCCGTAGGGCGGGGGGAGGAAGTCGTCGGATGTGAGTTCACAACCGACGAGTCCAGTGAGCCGCTCGACGACGCATCGAGCCGGTCTTTGGGTGGGCTGCATAAACATATTTGACGTGAGGGAAAGCTTGCAATAAACGAATACTATGAATTACTCTGGTATCCGAATACTTACGATTTGGCCAGGGGCTTGGCCCTAGGCGCCCACTCCTCTCCGCCGGCGTCGTCATCGGTGGAGCAGTCCGGAGGAAGGGTTTTCCCCTTCTTGGACCCTTCGGCCTCCCCAGTTGGGGCGGCCTTCCTTTTCTTCCCTTCCCCCGCTGGAGGGGGAGGGGTCTCTTCTTTTTCCTCCTCCTCGTCTTCGCGGGAGGAGTGCGTCTTGGATTCGTCGGATGATGAATCCGACACCTCCGGGCGTCGGGCACTCTTTTGAGTCCCCGTGGCCTTCTTCTTGACCTTCTTCTCCGGCACCACATAGGGTGCCGGAACTAGCAGCTTCGCCAAGCGAGCATCCGCTGGGCCTTCGGGCAAAGGAGCCGGACAGTTGATCTGTCCGGATGTCACCTGCCAATCCTGTCAAAGGTAAGGGAGCTTAGATCCCGCATGGAGTCAAACTATGAAAAATTGATACCCCGTAAAAGGAGAAAACAGCTTCCGCGAGAGCGTGACGCTGCGCACTGAATCCGCGATCCTCAGTAGTGGATGCGGGAGCCTCGGCGCCCTTGAAAAGCACACTCCAGGCATCTTCATACGTCGTGTCGAAGAGCCTGCTCAGAGTTTGGTGCCGCGCCGGGTCGAACTCCCACAGGTTGAAAGCCCGTTGTTGGCACGGGAGGATCAAGCGGATGAGCATAACCTGGACAACGTTGACAAGTTTGAGCTTCTTGTCCACCAGGGTTTTGACGCATGTTTGGAGTCCTGTTAGCTCTCCTTTTTTACCCCACGACAGGCCCGTCTCTTTCCAGGACGTGAGCCGCGTTGGGGGTCCGGACCGGAACTTGGGGGGTGCGACCCATTCAGCGTCGCGCGGCTCGGTGATGTAAAACCACCCCGATTGCCACCCCTTCAGGGTCTTCACAAAGGATCCCTCGAGCTAGAGGACGTTGGCCATCTTGCCCACCATGGCACCTCCGCACTCCGCCAGGCTGCCGCGCACCACCTTCGGCTTGACGTTGAAAGTCTTGAGCCATAGGCCGAAATGGGGGCGGATGCGGAGGAAGGCCTCGCACACGACAATAAACACCGAGATGTTGAGGACGAAGTTCGGGGCCAGATCGTGGAAATCCAGGCCGTAGTAGAACATGAGCCCCCGGAAAAATGGGTGGAGAGGGAAGCCCAGTCCGCGGAGGAAATGGGGGAGAAATACCACCCTCTCATGAGGCCTAGGGGTGGGGATGAGCTGCCCCTTCTCGGGGAGCCGGTACGTGATGTCGTTAGACAGGTATCCGGCCTTCCTCAGCTTTTTGATATGTCCCTCGGTGACGGAGGAGACCATCCACTTGCCTCCCGCTCCGGACATGGCTGGAGAAGGTTGAGGTGGGGAGTGCGGACTTGGGCGCTGGAGCTCGAGTGCGCGAGAATGGATAGGCGAAGGAGGAAGAAGGCGTAGGTGAAAAGGTGGATCTTTATCCCCTTATATAGGTGGACGCAGCTACATGTCCCCACCAGCCTGATAAAACTCGCTTATCTCCAAGCGCCGTAATCGATGGCGTGGTTGGGTTACCCACGCCCGTATTGATGAGAATCCCGGAATAAGGGGACACGATCTCTGCTTTAACAAGACGTGCCAAGGAAGCCGCCTCACATAACGCGCTGAGATGGGATAGTACCTTCAGCCGGAGGGAGTCCGGATTAGGGGGTGTCCGGATGGCTGGACTATACCTTCAGCCGGACTCCTGGACTATGAAGATACAAGATTGAAGACTTCGTCCCGTGTCCGGGAGGGACTTTCCTTGGCGTGGAAGGAAAGCTTGGCGATACGGATATACAGATCTCCTACCATTGTAACCGACTCTATGTAACCCTAACCCTTCCCGGTGTCTATATAAACCGGAGGGTTTTAGTCCGTAGGACAACATACACATCAACGATCATACCATAGGCTAGCTTCTAGGGTTTAGCCTCCTCGATCTTGTGGTAGATCTACTCTTGTACTACCCATATCATCAATATTAATCAAGCATGACGTAGGGTTTTACCTCCATCGAGAGGGCCCGAACCTGGGTAAAACTTCGTGTCCCTTGTCTCCTGTTACCATCCGGCCTAGATGCATAGTTCGGGACCCCCTACCTGAGATCCGCCGGTTTTGACACCGACAAAGGCCTTCTATACAGGCTTTTATTGGCCGACGGCCCGGGCAGACGCTCAGGACTTAGTCCAACGATGCACCGGTTGCCAGCTCTTTGCAAACCAAAGCCATATGCCACCCACCGCCCTCCAAACCATCCCCATTACTTGGCCCTTCGCGGTCTGGGGGCTTGACATGGTTGGACCCCTTAAAGGCGGAACCCACAAGCAAAAATACTTACTGGTCATGATGGATAAGTTCACCAAATGGATAGAAACCAAGCCTGTTAAGATGGCCGAATCCGGACCGGTGATAGACTTTATATCCGGGGTTGTACACCGTTACGGCGTCCCCCACAACATCATCACTGATAACGGCACGAACTTCACGGCCGACGAGGTAAAACTCTGGTGCAAAAACATGGGCATCAAGCTCGATTATGGTTCCGTCTATCACCCACAAACTAACGACAGGTCGAACGTGCAAATGGTCTTATCATGAGCGGCATCAAACCCAGATTAGTGCGGTCCCTCAAGGAATCTAACACGCACTGGGTAGAGGAGCTCGACTTCGTACTCTGGGGGCTGCGCACCACGCCGAATCGTACCACCGGATACACACCATTCTTTATGTTGTACGGCGCAGAGGCAGTTTTGCCTTGCGACATAATTCATGACTCACCTCGAGTGCGCATGTACGAAGAAAGAGAAGCCGAGTTTGATCGGCAGGACAGCTTGGACACATTGGAGGAGGAGCATGATGTGGCAAAAGCCCGTTCCGCACTCTATCAACAGCAGGCTCGAAGATACCAAAGCAGAGAAGTACGGGCCAAAAATTACAACGTTGGCGAATTAGTTCTACGACTACCGGACAAGAAAAAGGACAAACTCAAGCCCAAGTGGGAAGGTCCCTTCATAATTGACCAAGTCCTAACTGGTGGAGCGTACCGCCTGCGGGATGCATCGGATAACCGACTCGAGCCAAACCTATGGAACGCAGCCCGTCTCCGAAGATTCTATGCCTAGCGCCGGACTCTGTGTTCGTCTCCTTCCTCTGTCCATTTTTTATATTTTCTGTCTTACATTTCTCTTCTTCTCTCTCTCTCTCTTATAGCCTCTAAAGGCTCATAAAGTGACGCGCTATCCGTGCTCATTAAACTTGGGAGCTTCTTTAAACAGAAGCTTATTCATACGGGCTTCATGCCCAACACATGTGTCACACTTCCGCATGTACCTTTTATTCACCATTATATGCATCGATATGACTTAAGTTTTGGCCAAGCTGGGTTGCCTGGCTCCTGTGCTTACCCCTACGTTCCCGATTGTTCGGCTAGGCGGTAAAGGGAGCACCTCTGCGATTGTTACTGCCGGGTCAGCCGGACGTGTACCTCAGACTGGGTGAAGCCAAAAGCTAGCGTTCTTAAGGGAATATTCGGTCGGTGAAATAAAGATGATCTTTTTTTATTTTTATCTATACGCCCCCAGATGTTTTTCTTGCGTTTCTTTTCGTAGCATGGACATGCACCTTAGGGCATGCCTCCCAGGGAAAGGAACCCCTAACGGAACTATTCTCCCTGGAAGATGTTTCTTACTAACCATGTAATATAACATACCTAGTCGGGCACTTGTCTGTTCATGACCTAATGACCCCTACGCCTGGTCTCCATGCATTCCCCGGTTCCTATATAACCGCATGGGAATTCAGACACACTCCGGACCGTCAGGTCCTGAGGCTGAAGCGAAAAGGTCGGCCATGACAAATGATCTACAATCCAGCTAGAAGGCATTATAAATGTCAATTAAATTACATAGTCATTTTGACTGGTTGTATTCCTCTTCAATACCATCTAACAGGCTTTCTAATTTACAGTCCTGTTGGGAATACTTTGTGGCCAACTCTACTTGGCTGTATACTAAGCTTACAGGGATCTCCTTCCCATCGGGCCCTATAGGACCAACCTCGGCCATGTGGTTGGGGTCAGCCTTTGCGTACCGCGTCTTCACCATGGCCCAGGCCTCCCTAGCGCCTTGACGGCAGGCTGATATCTTCCACAATCAGAAGCGCTGCCGTTCTCCCTTTAGCTTCTCCCCAAGCTCTCCAAGACCTTCATGCATGGAGACGGATGGCCACAGGGCCTGGGCGACGCCTCGCATCGCCTGCCGAACTCAATCGAGCAGTTGCGAGAGCTCGGGAAGAAGGTCACCCGTAGAACCGGGCATCTCCTCTGCAGGACGACCTGTTAGCACACCTACAGACATTGCTCTGTTAGTCGACTTCCCCACCGAACTTTCTTTCAAAAGGTTCATTCAAGCACTTACTAAATATGCCGCGCCGAAGCTGCTGATTCTCCTTCACGGAGTCTGACAGCTGGGCACGAACATCTTTCAGCTCGACGCCCAGCTTGGTGTTGGCATCTTGGAGATTGTTCTTCTCCCCCATCACCTTTAGCAGCACCCTCTCACCAGCCTTTAGCTGGCGTAGGAGGTGTTGCCTTTCCGGATTCAATCTGGCGCCATCTGCAATTTCATTTGTCAGATTCGCACCAAAGCCGTGCTTCGCAAAATACTTATCTTTCGAAGTGTATATTACCAGAGGGGGTCTCCTTAGGCTCCCCTGCCGCGGCTAGTGCGGCCTCCAGTTGGGCTTTGCACGCTTCCAGCTCCTTGGATAGTAGGGAATTCTTTTCTGTAAGAACCTGCATATCAAATGATCCTGAAATCAGTTATTCTAACTGTTTCAAGTCTCGGGGGCTACCGCTATATATATAATTACCAAAATTTTCTTACCCGTATGTCTTTTACATATTGCTCCGTGGCCCTGGCTAGACCATTTTGAGCGGCACGGAGGTGCGCATCTCCCGAGGTGAAGGCGTCTAACGCCCCTTGGGAGAAACAAGCATTGCGAAGAATTGTCCGGCGACGCCTGTGGTTCATGGCACTCTCCACCTCAGAGTTGGTGGCAGACAACCCGTCCACATCCTCCGTCGGAGGAGCGTCTGGCGCGCGCCTTGCATTCGCCTCCGCCTCCGGACCAGGCTTTGGAGCCTGGCTGGTGAACGCGCGATTGGCAGCCTCTCTGGGTATAGTCCGGCGAGGTCTTTTTGTCCTGAAGAAAGCATGAGTATCAATATGCCTCAAAGGTATAACACCTAGAATAAGGGGGCGCGCCATACCTTTGCGTTGACGCCTCGGTCCGGACTGCACTTCTTTTCGGCCTCGTTAGCTTGTCGCCGCAGGTTCGGCCTTCCGCCTTAAAAACCTCCCCTGCAAAGTTCGGTTGCAATCAGGAAACTGAACACGAGTGGGCAGACACCTATTCGGGGTACTGGGACTTCGATCTCAGGTACCTGGGGCATCAGGATTAGCCCTGGGTAATCGGCCATAATGGCCACCAAGGCGTTGTCCTCGCTCAATTGATGGAACACTCCATCAATCAGCTCCACAGATATGTCCGGATCCTCGTGAGAGGCCAGGTCGAGGGACCGTCCTGGGTCCTCTGGTTATGGAGGAGGGCTGCTTATTTCCTTAACAGCCCGGCGCAGTTCCTGCGTGAAAGTCGTCAGACTGAATATTTAACAATGGAAATACAAAACGGATGGACAAGTAAATACGGCCGCTTACCCAGCTCGGGGGACTGTGCATGGAGAATCCACCCTGAGGGTTGACGCGGAGAAATTCCTCCTCTTCTCCCTTATACAAAGTGGACAAGATCTTTGGTAGAGCGGCAGCTGAATCCGGCCCCTTATGACCGTAGCAGGTGGCATCGTCCTCCCCGTTGAAGTCCCACATGGGGTGGCTTCTATACTGAAGCGGCTGCACCCCCGCATAATGCATTTGGCCATAACCCCGATCATGGTTAGTCCGGAATGGTCTAACAATCTTATTCAGCCCATCAAGTAAATGATGTCCCTATCACTTTCCCTCTGAGGGCTCCGTGGGCGCCAGCTTAGGCGCTTCTTTAAGGGAGCACTATTGAATTCAAGGAGGCCGATCCGGACAGGATCCGGCAGCGGGACGTCTTCTATATAGAACCATTCCAAGGGCCAGTCTTCGGACGCCTTCTTTGGGGTTCCGGACAGATATCCGGTCCCGGCGATGCGCCACACTTCGGCTCCGCCCACTTGATACATTGACCCCTTCTTGGAATGGGGCACGAGGCAAAATAGCTGTAACACCCTCGATGCGACTATAGCTCCCACGTGTCGAGGCACGACTTAGAGACATAATCGCATTGAAGGCATATGTCGCAAGTTAGGCAATCTTCACAACATCCCATGTAATATGATAATAAAAGGGGAGATAGCATAGTTGGCTTACACTCGCCACGTCAATCAAGAACATAAATAACATTACATCATCCAAACACTCATGGCCCGACTACGGCGCCAAAATAAAAGAGAACCCAACATGCGACACGGTCCCAATCACCCCCAACTGGACACCACTACTGATCATCGGGAAAGGAAACATAATAACGCTGAGAGTCCTCGTCGAACTCCCACTTGAGCTCGTACTCGTCACCTGGAGCGGAATCACCTAGACCTGCATCTGGAGTTATAGTATATGTGAGCCACAGGGACTCAGCAATCTCGCACCCTCGCGATCAAGACTATTTAAGCTTCTAGGAAAGGAAAGGCAAATATACGTGGAGCTGTAGCAAGCGACTACCATATATGGTGGCTAACTTATTCGCAAAGGAGAGCGAGAAGAGGAGGCAAAGCACGAGCGAGAAACTAGAGAGCAACCTGCGCAAACATTACTCCAACACCGTGTCCACTTCCCGGACTCCGCCGAGAAGAGGCCATCACGGTAACACACTCAGTTGATTCATTTTAATTAATTAAGGTTCAAGTTATCTACAACCGGACATTAACAAATTCCCATCTTCCCATAACCGCGGGAACGGCTTTCGAAAGTTCAATCCCTGCAGGGGAGTCCCAACTTAGCCCATGACAAGCTCTCATGGTCAACGAAGGAATAGACCTCCTCCCAAGACGTTCCGATCAGACTCGGTGTCTCGGTAATTCAAGACACTTCGACAGGTTAAAACAAATCTAGCAACACCGCCCGAATGTGCCGACAAATCCCGATAGGAGCTGCACATATCTCCTATGCGAGGATTTAGATCCAATCCACAACTTCTCCCCTCCGCGAGTGTTCATCAGAGCGACTAGCATATATGGTTCTTCCCATACTTGGTAAAGGGTACTTGTAACACCCTCGATGCGACTATAGCTCCCACGTGTCGAGGCACGACTTAGAGACATAATCGCATTGAAGGCATATGTCGCAACTTAGGCAATGTTCACAACATCCCATGTAATATGATAATAAAAGGGGAGATAGCATAGTTGGCTTACACTTGCCACGTCAATCAAGAACATAAATAACATTACATCATCCAAACACTCATGGCCCGACTACGGCGCCAAAATAAAAGAGAACCCAACATGCGACACGGTCCCAATCACCCCCAACTAGGCACCACTACTGATCATCGGGAAAGGAAACATAATAACGCTGAGAGTCCTCGTCGAACTCCCACTTGAGCTCATACTCGTCACCTGGAGCGGAATCACCTGGACCTGCATCTGGAGTTATAGTATATGTGAGCCACAGGGACTCAGCAATCTCGCACCCTCGCGATCAAGACTATTTAAGCTTATGGGAAAGGAAAGGCAAATATACGTGGAGCTGCAGCAAGCGACTAGCATATATGGTGGCTAACTTATTCGCAAAGGAGAGCGAGAAGTGGAGGCAAAGCACGAGCGAGAAACTAGAGAGCAACCTGCGCAAACATTACTCCAACAACGTGTCCACTTCCCGGACTCCGCCAAGAAGAGGCCATCACGGTAACACACTCAGTTGATTCATTTTAATTAATTAAGGTTCAAGTTATCTACAACCGGACATTAACAAATTCCCATCTTCCCATAACCGCGGGCACGGCTTTCGAAAGTTCAATCCCTACAGGGGAGTCCCAACTTAGCCCATGACAAGCTCTCACGGTCAACGAAGGAATAGACCTCCTCCCAAGACGTTCCGATCAGACTCGGTGTCTCGGTAATTCAAGACACTTCGACAGGTTATAACAAATCCAGCAACACCGCCCGAATGTCCCGACAAATCCCGATAGGAGCTGCACATATCTCTTTCTCAGGGCACACTCAGATGAACACTACGTACAACTAAAACCAACCCTCAAGTTGCCCCAAGGTGGCGCTGCAAGTGGCTCTATTTGGACCAACACTCAGAGGAGCACTGGCCCGGGGGGGTTTAAAATAAGATGACCCTCGGGCTCCGGAAACCCGAGGGAAAAAGAGGCTAGGTGGCAAATGGTAAGACCAAGGTTGGGCATTGCTGGAAAAGCTTTAATCAAGGTGAAATATCAAGGGGTTCCCATTATAACCCAACCGCGTAAGGAACGCAAAATCCGGTCACGAAGTCCATTTCAATGTGGTCAAACTTCCATTCTGGAATGGCAAGAGGTTGGAGGAGACCTGCTGGCCTTTGGTGTTCTACCTTCACTCTTCTGCAGACATCACATTCATTCACGAATTGAGCGATCTCGCGCTTCATTCGAGTCCACCAATAAGCTTGCTTAAGGTCCTGATACATCTTCGTACTCCCAGGGTGAATGGAGAGGAGAGAATTGTGAGCCTCGTTCATGATCACTTTACGGAGGTCACCTTTGGGCACAACAATACGATCCTCGAAGAAGAGAGTGTCCTTGTCATCAAGGCGGTAGCACTTGTACTTGGACTGACTCTTGGCAATCCCAATCTTCACCTTTTTCACCATAGCATCAAGAAGCTGGGCTTGACAAATCTGGTCTTCTAAGGTAGGAGAGACTTGAAGGTTGGCGAGGAAACCTTGAGGAACAACTTGCAGATTAAGTTTGCGGAAAGCTTCACAAAGCTCGGGTTGATAAGGCTTAAGAATCAGACTATTGCAATACGCTTTCCTGCTCAAAGCGTCAGCGATCACATTGGCCTTGCCTAGAGTATACTCGATACTCGGGTTATACTCTTGAATCATTTTGACCCATCGAGTTTGCCTGAGGTTGAGATTAGGCTGAGTGAAGATGTACTTGAGACTCTTGTGATCAGTGAAAATATCCACTTTTCTTCCCAATAGAAGATGTCTCCAACTCAACAGAGCATGCACAACTGCCGCCAACTCGAGATCATGAGTGGGGTAGTTCTTCTCATTAGGCTTCAACTGGCGAGATGTATAAGCAACAACTTTCTTTTCTTGCATCAAAACTACGCCAAGACCTTGGAGAGAGGCATCACAAAAGACCTCGTACGGTTTGGATTCATCAGGCGGAGTCAAAACTGGAGCAGTGATCAATTTCTCTTTCAAAGTGTTGAAAGCAATATCACACTCCGGAGACCAAACATACTTGACGTGCTTCTGAAGAAGATTTGAGAGAGGCTTCGCGATCTTAGAAAAGTTTTCAACGAATCTTCGGCAATAGCTTGCGAGACCGAGAAAACTGCGGAGTTGCTTCACGTTCTGAGGAGGTTCCCAATTCACAATTGCAGACACCTTCTCAGGATTCACGGCAATGCCCTTGGCAGAGATGATATGGCCAAGATAAAGAACCTCATCGAGCCAAAATTCACACTTGGAGAACTTGGCGTAGAACTGATGTTCTCTGAGCTTATCAAGAACCAAACGCAAATGCTTGGCATGATCTTCCTTGTTCTTGGAGAAAACCAGAATGTCATCGAGATAGACCAAAACGAAGTCATTGGTGTAGGCATTGAAGATGAAGTTCATCATGCGGGAGAACGTCGGAGGAGCGTTGGCGAGGCCAAAAGACATGACAGTGTATTCATATGAACCAAAGCTTGTTCTGAATGCTGTCTTGGGAATATCTTCTTCACGAATGCGAATTTGGTGATAACCCATACGAAGATCAAGCTTGGAGAATACTTGGGCACCTTTGAGTTGTTCGAACAGCTCATTGATGTTGGGAAGTGGGTATTTGTTCTTGATGGTCTTCTTGTTCACTGGACGGTAATCAACACAAAGTCGGTCCGTTCCATCCTTCTTCTTCACAAAAAAGAACACCACAACCCCATGGAGAAGAACTAGGCCGGATGAGACCCATTCTTTCTTGCTCATCAAGTTGCTTCTTCAGCTCCTTCAACTCTTCAGGTCCGAGCTTGTAAGGACGTTTGCACACAGGTTCTGTGCCAGGCTCAAGATCAATAACGAATTCAACTGGCCGGTGCGGAGGCATTCCTGGGAGCTCTTCTGGAAAGACGTCTTGATATTTGCAAACGACTGTAATTTGAGAGATGGCATCCAATTCACCCTTCTCATTGAGAGAAAACAGACGGATAGTATTATCTCGAGCGGCAAAGACAATTACATCCTCAGACGAATGAGTCAATTGAATCTGCCTGGCAGCACAATCAAGATGTGTCTTGTGCTTAGAAAGCCAATCCATTCCGAGAATAAGATCAATATCCGAGTTACCAAGAACAATTGGGGAAGAAAGGAACTTGTAATCGCCCAACGTGATAGAGACATCCGGGACGCAATTGTTAGAAGTCATTTGCTTGCCCGGAGACACAATCTTCAATGGAACAGGAATCCTTTCGGTCACAAAATCATGCTTGGCCACAAATGGATTTGAAATAAAAGAAAGTGATGCACCAGTGTCAAAAAGAACTTTTGCAGGAACATCGTTAACAGGAAGGTTACCCATGATCACATCTGGTGAGTCCTCTGCCTGAGCTGCATTTAGCAAATTGACCTTGGCGTGCTTGGGGTTATGCTTGACCACAGCTGTACTTGCCAATCTGACAGGAGGAGGAGGAAGACGCCTCTGGTTGAAACACTTGTTGGCATAGTGACCCTTCTGTTGGCACTTGTTGCACGTGACCTTTGAAAGCGGACGGTGATACGGAGCACTCGATCTTGGAGCTTGAGACGAAGCCTTGTTCTAAAAGCCAGGGTTGGGTGGGTGGGAAGAACCACTGCCACCTTTACTCTTCTGGTGATACGGCTGACGGAACAGAGGAGGAGGAAGCCAAAACTTCTGCTGCTTGGCCACTTGAGTAGAGGAAGAAGGAGTAACATCTCTGACTCGCTTCCTGGAAGCATCACACCTCAACTGAGTAGCCTCTTGCTTCAGTGCCATGTTGTAGAACTCATCGTATCTCAAGGGCTCGAAGAGGACAAGAGCGAGCTGAATATCTTCTCTGAGACCACCCCTGAACTGATATATCATGCTCTTCTCATCAGGCATGTCCTGCTTGGCAAAGCGGGCAAGCTTCTGGAACAACTTGTTGTAGTCATAGACAGACAAAGAGCCTTGCTTCAGATTGCGGAATTCCTCACGCTTGCTTTCAACCACGCTCTGGGGAATATGATGAGCTCGGAAATCTCGACGGAAATCATCCCAAGTGATAACACGTCCACCTCTGGAATCCTTGTACTGCTGGAACCATTCTGCATCTTGATCTTTGAGTTGGAAGGAAGCGAACTTGACAAAGTCCTCAGGCCTGACGTTACTGCACTCGAAATGCTTACACAGATCCACAAGCCAATCGTCAGCATCGGTTGCCTCAACACAATTGCTAAAAGTCTTTGGCCCGTTAGCAAGGAACTGGTTGAGTGTAGCAAAGTGACTCTGATTGCTGCCTTGATTCCCTTGACTGCCTTGATTGCGCTCTTGAAGAATTTGCATGATCAACTGTGTGTTTGCATTGGTAGCGGCCATCACAGCTTGCCATGCCTCCGGAGGAGGTGGAGGTGGTGGCGGATCAGGATTCGGAGTCGTGCGCGTTGGAGGAGCCATCCTGAAGAGGTTGACCACCATTAGCACATTGACAGATAAATATTGGAGCTGAATCCAACGGAATGAAAATTGCAACATATAGTCTTCACATCCGAACAAAATGAACGAATGCATTCCTCTTGAAATGGTCACATATCCATAAATTGAGAAGCCACGTAAAATTAGGTAGAAGAAGTAAAACAACAAGATACGGCTCGAGAACGAATAATCGGTAAGAAATCCCAATCTCAAACCAATATCTGTGGAAGAAGAACTAGAGCTACGAGAATTCCCACCTATGAAACTCCCGAACTTTCTGGTTATGCAATCAGGTGTTGGGGATACAGGGGAAGCATAATATCTCACCCAAACTAGCAATTCCTACATCCAGCTATATCCATCCTTCAACACATAACCGAGAAAAACTTCGGAAACCATCTACCTCAACCTTCAAAAAGCATTCGTTATACAAGTTATGGCGATACTCCCGAACTCCCGCCCCAGTACTGGGTGGCGTCGAGGTTATCTCACCAACGAACTGCATAAAAGAGATTTTCGATGTCGGCGAACATATCTCAAGTATTCCAGAATTGCAACGATAAAATTATGATGACAACACCTCAGAGCTCAACTCCCCGGGACACTTCCACTAAACCCTGACAGGAGGCACCAAGACAATGTTCTCATCATAAGCCATCGGAACGATTCCAAGATACTCGCGTGATCCTAATTTTTTTTTGTGAAATTTGAGAAGAGAAGAGTCAAAACTCTACGTCAGGATGCCTTACCAGAGCGATGAGGAGACTGGGAAGTAAAAGAATTCCTAAGCTCTCCGATATATAATTCCTAAAAGACTCAAAACATTTTTCTAGACACAACTCGGCCGCTAAAAACGATCAAGCAATGGGGCTCCTAAGGTCGGGGAAGGCTCTGATACCAACTTGTAACACCCTCGATGCGACTATAGCTCCCACGTGTCGAGGCACGACTTAGAGACATAATCGCATTGAAGGCATATGTCGCAAGTTAGGAAATCTTCACAACATCCCATGTAATATGATAATAAAAGGGGAGATAGCATAGTTGGCTTACACTCGCCACGTCAATCAAGAACATAAATAATATTACATCATCCAAACACTCATGGCCCGACTACGGCGCCAAAATAAAAGAGAACCCAACATGCGACACAGTCCCAATCACCCCCAACTGGGCACCACTACTGATCATCGGGAAAGGAAACATAATAACGCTGAGAGTCCTCGTCGAACTCCCACTTGAGCTCGTACTCGTCACCTGGAGCGGAATCACCTGGACCTGCATCTGGAGTTATAGTATATGTGAGCCACAGGGACTCAGCAATCTCGCACCCTCGCGATCAAGACTATTTAAGCTTATAGGAAAGGAAAGGCAAATATACGTGGAGCTGCAGCAAGCGACTAGCATATATGGTGGCTAACTTATTCGCAAAGGAGAGCGAGAAGAGGAGGCAAAGCGCGAGCGAGAAGCTAGAGAGCAACCTGCGCAAACATTACTCCAACACCGTGTCCACTTCCCGGACTCCGCCGAGAAGAGGCCATCACGGTAACACACTCAGTTGATTCATTTTAATTAATTAAGGTTCAAGTTATCTACAACCGGACATTTAACAAATTCCCATCTGCCCATAACCGCGGGCACGGCTTTCGAAAGTTCAATCCCTACAGGGGAGTCCCAACTTAGCCCATGACAAGCTCTCACGGTCAACGAAGGAATAGACCTCCTCCCAAGACGTTCCGATCATACTCGGTGTCTCGGTAATTCAAGACACTTCGACAGGTTAAAACAAATCCAGCAACACCGCCCGAATGTGCCGACAAATCCCGATAGGAGCTGCACATATCTCTTTCTCAGGGCACACTCAGATGAACACTACGTACAACTAAAACCAACCCTCAAGTTGCCCCGAGGTAGCGCTACAAGTGGCTCTATTTGGACCAACACTCAGAGGAGCACTGGCCCGGGGGGGGTTTAAAATAAGATGACCCTCGGCCTCCGGAAAACCCGAGGGAAAAAGAGGCTAGGTGGAAAATGGTAAGACCAAGCTTGGGCATTGCTGGAAAAGCTTTAATCAAGGCGAAATATCAAGGGGTTCCCATTATAACCCAACCGCGTAAGGAACGCAAAATCCGGGAACATAACACCGATATGACGGAAACTAGGGCGGCAAGAGTGGAACAAAACACTAGGCGAGAGGCTGAGCCTTCCACCCTTTACCAAGTATATAGATGCATTAAGATAGCAAGATAATATAATGATATCCCAACAAGTAAATAAAAGATGTTCCAACAAGGAACGGCTCCAAACTTCACCTGCAACTAGCAACGCTATAAGAGGGGCTGAGCAAAGCGGTAACATATCCAATCAACGGTTTGCTGGGACATGGTGGGTTAGAGGTTTGACATGGCAATTTGGGAGGATTTCAAGCAAGTGGTAGGCATCGTGGCAATGGCATAGCAAAAGAGCGAGCAAACTAGCATAGCAAAGATAGTAGTGATTTCAAGGGTATGATCATCTTGCCTGCACAGTTGTCAGAGTTGACTGGATCCTCAAAAGCAAACTCAACGGGCTCCTCGTTAGTGAACTCGTCTCCCGGATCTACCCAAACAAGACAAATAAGCAACAAGGATACAATCAACCACGTGCAAACTCAAACAATAAGATGCAAAGATGGTATGCTATGCGGGACGCGATGCGGGATGCAAAATGCAAGATATGACAGGAAATGCATGAATCTGGCCTCAACTTGGAATTCCAAGGGTGCCACTGGAAAGATGAGATGAAATCGCATGAAAACGATATAAAGAACGCCGGAATCGGAGTTACGGTTTGGAAATGGCAAGCGTTTTAAAAATGACACCGGTCTGCAATTTACAGCAAGTAGGCATCTAAATGCAATGAGATGAACATGCTACAGCCACCAAACATGACAACAAAATACATGGCAGGGATGCACACAAGATGCTTAATAAAAGTCTAGCACTGAGCTACAGTCAAATCATCCATTAACAGGTTCAAACAAGCATGGCAAAAACGCAAATGCAAAACAGATTTCAGACTTAGTGAAATTAACACTTGTCTGAAGTTTCAGACCATGAAGCCCTCTTCGGAGCAACAAAACAACATGATACATGACCTAATTAAGACAAGTAAGAACATGGCATGGAGCTACTCAACAAGCTTAACAAAATACCCAAAGTGACTTGGGGCCAAAAGGGTTCACAAAATATACTAACGGGCACACGAACATAGCTAAAACACAATCAGTTTTCAGACTTGGTGAAAACTGGGACATGCTGAAATATAACTCACGAAGGCATGTAAACGAGCTCGATGCACTCACTACGGTGCAAGTCATGGCAAGGCAAGCATACATCCATTAAGAAGGCACAAAATGCTAGCTAGACATGGCAAGAACAATGGCATAGCATGCACGAATCAACTACAATAGCATCGGCAAAATCGCAAACAAGTTGACGATCTGCCCAGATTCACAACGAAGCAAAAGTAGAGCTCGACTGACTCAAGCTAGGGTGCTCCATAATTGCAAGTAAAGACATGGATGGATAGAGCACTACAATATTAACAAAACTCCTTTACTGATCATCCTCAAAAGAGGCACGGATCACTAGGAAATAGCATGAACATATGGCATCATGAACTAAATAATCCCAGACTTAGTGAAAACTACTAAGTCCCTGAAAACAGATTTACCGGGTTCCTCACTTTGCAAGCTTGCACAAGTCACCACACACATCCTAAAAATGCATGGGTTGCACCCCTGGAAAGATAACAAGATGCTTAACAAAACATATGAAGGACTGACAGGCATAGCATGCACACAATAATCACGGCAAAAATGACAAAAGTCTAAGATGAACTAGCAGATCTGACAAACAACTCACGAAGCCTCCTTCTAACAACATTTCGGGCATCAAGATGAACTCAAATGAAAAAGATGCAATGGAATGAAATGATGTACTCGTCGAGACGAACATTTTGATATACTATATGTCCAAAACAGAGCTACGGGTGCAAAGTTACAGGGCCTCGAACATAGGCACATGGATCTACAATTTCGGGACTTAGAGAAAATTTCACCTCCGCGAAAAAGTCAACGCGGGACGGGTTCGCCCCGGGACGGAGGGATTCGGGCGCGGCAAGGGCGTTTGGTTCACCGTCTTGGTGGATCTGATCCAGCTTCAGCCCGATCCGACCGGATCAGACTCCGGCGGTGGCGGCGGCGTCCGGCGACCGGAGCGGCGCGGAGCGGGCGGCGGAGATGGCGGGCCACGGCGGCGCTGCGACGGGAAGGTGGCGGAGCAGGCGGTGTGGCGCGCGGCGTCGCGCGGCTGGCGGCAGGCGAGGCGGCGGCGATGGCGGCGGCTGGGCGAGGCGGCGGCGATGGCGGCTCCGGCCACCGGAGTCGGAAGAGGCGGCGGGGATGGCAGCCTCGGGCGGCGGCGCTCGGATGGGCTCGCGGGGGCCTGGATCGGGCCTCCCGGGCCGGCGGCGGTGGTAGGTGGCGGAGGCCACGTGGCGCGACGTGATTGGCGGCGGCGGGCAGTGGCGGACGTGTCCGGCGCCGGGCGGACGTGTCCGGCGCGCGGAGGAGAAAATAGGGTTTCGGGGAGAGGGAGAGATCCGAAAAACGGGGGGGTCTATTTATAGGCATAGGGGGAGCTAGGAGTGTCCAAATGAGGTGCGGTTTTTGACCACGCGATCGTGATCGAACGCTCTAGGATATGGAGCAGAGTTTGGTGGGTTTTGGGCCAAATTGGAGGGGTGTTGGGCTGCAACACACACGAGGCCTTTTCGGTCCCTCGATTAACCGTTGGAGTATCAAACAAAGTCCAAATGATACGAAACTTGACAGGCGGTCTACCGGTAGTAAACCAAGGCCGCTTGGCAAGTCTCGGTCCAATCCGGAAATGTTTAATCCCCACACATGAAAGAAAGCTAGAAATGGCCACCGGAGGAGAACGAAGCGCCGGAATGCAAAACGGACAACGGGGAATATGCTCGAATGCATGAGATGAACACGTATGCAAATGCAATGCACATGATGACATGATATGAGATGCATGACAACGAAAAACAACACACGGAGACAAAGACCCGAACCCGAGAAATAAATATAACTTAACGCCGGAAACGGCAAGAGTTGGAGTACAAATTGGGAAAGTTACATCCGGGGTGTTACAACAGCTCCTTCCACAGTCCGAAATGAGCTTCAACACCCAAGAACAGCTCGTAGAGGGCTACAAAGCCCGCGATATGCAATACTGAGGCAGGCGTGAGATGATGTAGTTGGAGGCCGTAGAACTCCAGCAGCCCCCGGAGAAATGGGTGGATTGGAAATCCGAGCCCCCTTATTAAGTAAGGGAGAAGGCACACCCGCTCTCCTTTGGAGGGATTAGGGGTATTCTCTGCTTGCTCTCGGGCGTTGTAGACGGCAAGACCGGCTCGAACCGGGACCATATAGGCTGGGGGGAGAAATCCCTTGGTCTGGAGCGTCACTAGCTCGCTATGCGGGGTGGAACATCTCTCCCAATATCCAGGCTTAGGGATGGAAGGGCGAGGGGAGGAGTTGCGACGGTTGGCCATGGTGGAATGGACCTTTGTCGGATGTGCTCTGATGAACACTCGCGGAGGGGAGAAGGTGTGGATTGGATCTAAATCCTCGTCCCCTTAAATAGGGCAGCTCGTTTACGTGGCTAGGGGTGTGAATGTAAAAACACTCAGACTTTTCATATTCGTTTGACACGTGGGAAGCGGCCATTATTGGGCGTAGAAGCCAAGGAGCGCAACATCGACAAGAAACCGGACTTTATTCAAATAGGTACACAGAATTTGGAGGAGAACCCGCCTTGCAATGCCGAAGACAATCTGCGCGCCAGACTCATCGTCATTGAAGCCTGGTTCGGGGGCTACTGAGGGAGTCCTGGATTAGGAGGTGTTCAGATAGCCGGACTATACCTTCAGCCGGACTCCTGGACTATGAAGATACAAGATTGAAGACTCCGTCCCGTGTCCGGAAGGGACTTTCCTTGGCGTGTAAGGCAAGCTTGGCGATACGGATATGCAGATCTCCTACCATTGTAACCGACTCTATGTAACCCTAACCCTATCCGGTGTCTATATAAACCGGAGGGTTTTAGTCCGTAGGACAACATACACATCAACAATCATACCATAGGCTAGCTTCTAGGGTTTAGCCTCCTTGATCTCGTGGTAGATCCACTCTTGTACTACCCATATCATCAATATTAATAAAGCAGGATGTAGGGTTTTACCTCCATCGAGAGGGCCCGAACCTGGGTAAAACTTTGTGTCCCTTGTCTCCTGTTACCATCCGGCCTAGATGCACAGTTCGGGACCCCCTACCCGAGATCCGCCGATTTTGACACCGACAGGAACCCCTAACGGAACTATTCTCCCTGGAAGATGTTTCTTACTACCCATGTAATATAACATAACTAGTTGGATACTTGTCAGTTCAAGCACTAATGACCCCTACGCCTGGTTTCCACGCATACCTCGGTTCTTATATAATTGAGCGGGTATTCGGACACACTCCAGACTATCGGATCCTAAGGTTGAAGCGAAAAGGTCCGCCATGACAAATGATTTACAATCCGGCTAGAAGGCATTATACTTGTCACTTTAATTACATAGTCATGTAGACTGACTAAATTCCTCTTCTATACCATCCAACAGGCTGTCTAGCCTACAGTCCTGTTGGGAATACTTTGCGGCTAATTCTACTTGCCCATACACTAAGCTAACGGGGATCTCTTTCCCATCGGGCCCCATAGGTCCGACCTCGGCCATGTGGTTTGGGTCAGCCTTAGTATACCGCGTCTTCACCATGGCCCAGGCTTCCCCGGCACCTTGACGGCAGGCCGATATCTTCCATAATCGGTAGCGCCGCCATGCTCCCTTGAGCTTCTCCCCAAGCTCTCCAATGCCTTCTAGCAGGGAGACGGGTGGCCACAAGGCCTGGGCAATACCTTGCATCACCTGCCGAACTTGTTCATGCAGTCGTGAGAGCTCGGGTAGAAGATCACCCGCAGACCCGGGCATCTCCTCCGTGGGATGACCCGTCAGCATACCTGCAGACATAATTCTGTTAGCCAGCTTCTCCGCCGCCCCCCTTTTAAGGGTTCATCCAAGCACTTACTAAAAATGCCACGTTGAAGCCGCTTATTCTCCTTCTTGGAGTCCGCAAGATGGGTCGAACATCCTTCAGTTCCACGCTCAGCTTGGTATTGGCGTCTTGGAGATTGTTTTTCTCCCTCCTGACCTCAGTCAGCACGCGTTCGCCAGCCTTTAGCTGTCGTACGACATGCTGGTCCTCCGGATTCTCTCTGGATTTATCTGCAATATCTATTGTTAGAGCTGCAGCCACACCGCACGCTATATGGTACCTATCATTCTTTGAAAGAAATGTTACCAGCTGAGGACTTTTTAGGTTCCTTCAATGCGGCAACAGCGGCCCGAAGGTGGGTCTTGCATTCCTCCAGCTCCTGTGACAGTCGAGTATTCTTCTCTGTAAGAGCCTGCGCAATAGATGATCCTTAAATCAGTTCTGCTAACTGTTTCAAGTCTCAGGGGCTACTGATACATATAATCGTTAGATTTGCTTACCCGTACATCCCTTACATACTGGTCCATGGCTCTGGCTAGACCATTTTGAGCGGCACGGAGGTACGCGTCTCCAGAATTGAAGGCATCAAATGCCTCTGGTGAGAAGCAAGCGTCACGGAGTACGGCCCGACGACGCCTATGATTCATGGCGCTCTCCACTTCTGAATTTGTAGCGGATAGTCTATCCGCATCCTCTATTGGGGGAGTATCCGGCGTCCGCCCCATGTCGGCTTCCGCCTCTATGTCCGGTCCTGGAGCCCGACTGGTGGAAGCATGATCGGCAGCCTCACCGGACATATTCCGGAGAGCGTTTTTTCTGTTAAAGAAACATGGACGTCATTACATTTTGAGAAAGACGACAACCACGGAGCGGGGTTTTTGTCATACCTCTGCGCCGACATCTCCGTCCTGACCGCCTTCCTTTTTGGCCTACCCGGCCTTGGTGCCTCTTGTTGGCGAGTTGCTGCGGGTTCGGCACGGCGTCCCGAATGCCTTCCCTGTAAAACACCATATGTATATGGTAGGTGAAGTATCTAAAAGGGGACCCTAGTTTTTGGAGTTGGGATTTTGGTTTTTCTTACGAGCGAGGCAGGGAGCAGTCCGGGATAGTCAGCCATAATGGCCACCATGGCGTCATCACAGCTCAATTGATAGAACTGCTGGTCTATCAGCTCCACGAATATGTCTGGATCTTCTTCGAGTCCGGGACCGAGGCCCAGTCGGGGTCCTCTGGTTGTGGGGATGGGCTGTTGACCTCCCTTATGGCTTTTCGCAGTTCCTGTCGTAAAATGGCAAGGTGAGTACCTACGACAAAGCATGTGGGAAGAATGGGAGTAAGGGGATATAACTCACCCAACTTGGAGGGTTGTACATGGAGAATCCATCCTGTGGCTTGATGCGGATAGACTCCTCTTCCTCTCCCTTGAATAGCTTGGATAGGATTTTTGCTAAAGCAGCAGCGTTGTCCGGACTCTTACGCCCGCAATGGGTGGCATCGTCTTCCCCGTTAAAACACCATAGGGGGTGCCCTCGATATTGAAGTGGCTGCACTCCCCGCATTATGCATATTGACATAACCTCGATTACTGCCAATCCTGATTGAGCCAGCGCTTTAATTCGATTCATCAGGTAAAGGACTTCTCCGTTGTCTTCCTCCTGGGGGCTCCGTGGGTGCCAGCTTCAGCATTTCTTCAGAGGAGCATTGCTGAACTCAGGAAGACCCCGCCGAACAGGGTCCGGAAGGGGGACATTGTCCATATAAAACCATTTCGAAGGCTAGTCCTCGGACGTCTTCTTCGGAGTACCGGACAGGTATCCGGTTTCGGTGATGCGCCATATTTCGGCTCCGCCCACTTGATAAAGTGACCCCTCCTGTGTGCGGGGGACGAGGCAAAATAACCTTTTCCACAGCTCGAAATGAGCCTAGCAGCCCAGGAATAACTCGCAGAGGGCAACATAGCCGGCGATGTGTAATATGGAAGTAGGGGTGAAATTATGCAGTTGGAGGCCGTAAAACTCCAGGAGCCCGCGGAGGAACGGATGAAGTGGAAATCCGAGTCCCCTTAATAAGTAAGGAACAAGGCATACCCGCTCCCCCGTAGAGGGGTTGGGGAAGCTCTCCGCTTGCTCCCCGCCATTGTAGGTGGCGAGCCCGGCTCGGACGGGAACCATATACGCTGGAGGGAGAAATCCCTTAGTCTGCAGTTCGACTAATCGACTGTGCGGGACAGAATACCTCTCCCAATCACCGGGCTTAGGGCTATGGGGGCGGGACGAGGAGCTGCGGAGGTCGGCCATGCTGGACTGGATTTTTCCGAAGCGCGCTCCGATGGATTCTCGCTGGGGGAGGATGATATGGATTGGATCTAAGAATCCCCATCCCTTTAATAGACAATTTATTTATCTGGCTAGGGGGGCGAATGTAAAAATGCCCTGGCTCCTCGTATTCATTCGACGCATGGGAGATAGCCCTTATTGGGTGCAGAAGCCAAGAGGTCCAACATTTATGGGGCCGAACACTGCTTAACAAACATTCAAAATTTGGAGAAGAACCCGCCTTGCAATGCCGAAGACAATACTGCGTTTCGGACTTGACATCATTGAAGCCTGGTTCGGGGGCTACTGAGGGAGTCCTGGATTAGGGGGTATCCGGACAGCCGGATTATATCCTTTGGCCGGACTATTGGACTATGAAAATACAAGATTGAAGACTTCGTCCCATGTCCGGATGGGACTCTCCTTGGCGTGGATGGCAAGCTTGGCAATACGGATATGTAGATCTCCTTCCTTGTAACCGACTCTGTGTAACCCTAGCCCCCTCCGGTGTCTATATAAACCGGAGGGTTTTAGTCCGTAGGACAACATACAATCATACCATAGGCTAGCTTCTAGGGTTTAGCCTCTCTGATCTCGTGGTAGATCAACTCTTGTACTACTCATATTATCAAGAATAATCAAGCAGTACATAGGGTTTTACCTCCATCAAGAGGGCCCGAACCTGGGTAAAACATCGTGTCCCCTGCCTCCTGTGACCATCCGCCTTAGACGCATAGTTCGTGACCCCCTACCCGAGATCCGCCGGTTTTGACACCGATAATTACGCTGAGGTGTTCCAGGCGGCGTGGGTTGTGAAACAATTCCACATTTCCTTAAGTGCGTGCCAAATTCGTGACTCAAATATTCCCCTCCACGATCTCATCGTAAGAACTTTATTTTCTTGTCACGTTGATTCTCAACCTCACTCTAATTCCTTGAACTTTTCAAAGGTCTTAGACTTGTGTTTCATCAAGTAGACATACCCATATCTACTTAAGTCATCAGTGAGGGTGAGGACATAACGATAACCACCACGAGCCTCAACACTCATTGGACCGCACACATTAGTATGTATCATTTCCAATAAGTTGGTTGCTCGCTCATTTTGCCCATGAGGCATGGTTCGCATGTGTCAAATGATTCATAATCAAGAGACTCCAAAAGTCCATCTGCACGGAGTTTCTTCATGCGTTTGACACCAATATGACCAAGGCGGCGATGCCACAAGTATGTGGGACTATCATTATCAACCTTACATCTTTCGGCATTCACACTATGAATATGTGTAACATCATGTTCGAGATTAAATAAGAATAAACCATTGACCAGCGGGGCATGACCATAAAACATGTCTCTCATATAAATAGAACAACCATTATTCTCAGATTTAAATGAGTAGCCATCTCGCATTAAACAAGATCTAGATACAATGTTCATGCCCAAAGCTGGTACTAAATAACAATTATTGAGGTTTAAAACTAATCCCGTAGGTAAATGTAGAGGCAGCGTGCCGACGGCGATCACATCGACCATGGAACTATTCCCGACGCGCATCGTCACCTCGTCCTTCGCCAGTCTCCACTTATTCCGCAGCTCCTGTTTTGAGTTACAAATATGATCAATCGCACCGGTATCAAATACCCAGGAGCTACTATGAGCGCTGGTTAGGTACACATCAATAACATGTATATCACATATACCTTCGGCATTGCCGGCCTTCTTATCCGCTAAGTACTTGGGGCAATTCCGCTTCCAGTGACCGTTTCCCTTGCAATAAAAGCACTCAGTCTCAGGCTTGGGTCCATTCTTTGGCTTCTTCCCGGCAGCTTGTTTACCGAGCGTGACAACTCCCTTGCCGTCCTTCTTGGAGTTCTTTTTACCCTTGCCTTTCTTGAACTTAGTGGTTTTATTCACCATCAACACTTGATGTTCCTCTTTGATCTCCACCTCCGCTGATTTCAGCATTGAATATACCTCGGGAATGGTCTTTTCCATCCCCTACATATTGAAGTTCATCACAAAGCTCTCGTAGATAGGTGGAAGCGACTGAAGGATTCTGTCAACGACCACGTCATCCGGGAGATTGACTCCCAGTTGAGATAAGCGGTTGTGCAACCCAGACATTTTGAGTATTTGCTTGCTGACAGAACTATTCTCCTCCATCTTACAACTGTAGAACTTGTCGGAGACTTCATAACTCTCGACCCGGGCATGAGCTTGGAAAACCATTTTCAGCTCTTGGAACATCTCAAATGCTCCGTGCTGCTCAAAACGCTTTTGGAGCCCCGGTTCTAAGCTGTAAAGCATGCTGCACTGAACCAGGGAGTAATCATCACTACGCGACTGCCAGGCGTTCATAACGTCTTGAGTTGCTGGGAAAACAGGTGCATCACCTAGCGGTGCTTCAAGGACATATGCTTTCTTGGCAGCTATGAGGATAATCCTCAGGTTACGGACCCAGTCCGTGTAGTTGCTACCATCGTCTTTCATCTTGGTTTTCTCTAGGAACGCCTTGAAGTTGAGGGCAACATTAGCGTGGGCCATTTGATCTACAAGACATATTGCAAAGTTTTAGACTATGTTCATGATAATTAAGTTCATCTAATCAAATTATTTAATGAACTCCCACTTAGATTGACATCCCTCTAGTCATCTAAGTGATACATGATCCGAGTCAACTAGGCCGTGTCCGATCATCATGTGAGACGGGCTAGTCATCATCGGTGAACATCTTCATGTTGATTGTATCTTCTATATGACTCATGTTCAACCTTTCGGTCTTCCGTGTTCCAAGGCCATGTCTGTACATGCTAGGCTCGTGAAGTTAACCTAAGTGTATTGCATGTGTAAATCTGGCTTATACCCGTTGTATGCGAACGTTAGAACCTATCACACCCGATCATCACGTGGTGCTTCGGAACAACGGACCTTAGCAACAGTGCACAGTTAGGTGGAACACAATTCTTGATATTTTAATGAGGGGTCATCTTATTTATGCTACCGTCGTTCTAAGCAAATAAGATGTAAAAACATGGTAAACATCACACGCAATCAAATAGTGACATGATATGGCCAATATCATTTTGCTCCTTTTGATCTCCATCTTCGGGGCGCCATGATCATCATCGTCACCGGCATGACACCATGATCTCCATCATCGTGTCTTCATGAAGTTGTCTCGCCAACTATTACTTCTACTACTATAGCTAACGGTTAGCAATAAATTAAAGTAATTACATGGCGTTTTCATTGACACGCAGGTCATACAATAAATTAAGACAACTCATGTGGCTCCTGCCGGTTGTCATACTCATCGACATGCAAGTCGTGATTCCAATTACAAGAACATGATCAATCTCATACATCACATATATCATTCATCAAATCCTTTTGGCCATATCACATCACACGGCATATGCTGCAAGAACAAGTTAGACGTCCTCTAATTGTTGTTGCAAATTTTTACGTGGCTGCTATAGGTTTCTAGCAAGAACGTTTCTTACCTACACAAAAACCACAACGTGATATGCCAATTTCTATTTACCCTTCATAAGGACCCTTTTCATCGAATCCGATCCAACTAAAGTGGGAGATACAGACACCCGCTAGCCACCTTATGCAACTAGTGCATGTCAGTTGGTGGAACCTGTCTCACATAAGCGTACGTGTAAGGTCGGTCCTGGCCGCTTCATCCCACGATGCCGCTGAATCAAGATAAGACTAGTAATGGCAAGTAAATTGGCAAAATCGACGCCCACAACAATTTGTGTTCTACTCGTGCATAGAAACTACGCATAGTCCTAGCTCATGATGCCACTGTTGGGGATCATTGCAGAAATTTAGAATTTTCTACGCATCACCAACATCAATCTATGGAGAAAGTAGCAATGAGAGAGAGAGAGGGGAGTGCATCTTCATACCCTTGAAGATTGCGACACGGAAGCGTTACAAGAACGTGGATGAGGGAGTCGTACTCGTGGCGATTCAGATGACGGTAGATTCCGATCCAAGCGCCGAACAATGACACCTCCGCGTTCAACACACGTGTAGTCCGGTGACGTCTCCCATGCCTTGATCTAGCAAGGAGAGAGAGGGAGAGGTTGGGGAAGACTCCGTCCAGCAGCAACACGACGACGTGGTGGTGTTGGATCAGCGTGGTACTCCGGCAGGGCTTCGCCAAGCATCGCGGGAGGAGGAGGTGTTGGGGAGGGGGAGGGCTGCACCTTGGACGTGGTGCGGCTGCCCTCCCACCTCCCCTCTATTTATAGGGGCAAGGGAGAGGGGGGCCGGCCCCCTCCAGATGGATCTAGAGGGGGGGCGGCGGCCAAGGGGGGAGGCTTGCCCCCCAAGCCAAGGGGGGCACCCCCCTTTAGGGTTCCCCCAAACCCTAGGTGCATGGGCCCTAGGGGGTTTGGTGCCCAGCCCATCTAGGGGATGGTTCCCCCTCCATATTCAGCCCATAGGGTCCTCCGGGGCAGGTGGACCCTCCCGGATGGACCGCCGGAACCCTTTCGGTGGTCCCGAACCCCCGAACACTTCCGGCGACCGAATAAGGACTTCCCATATATAAATCTTTGTCGCCGGACCATACCGGAACTCCTCGTTACGTCCGGGATCTCATCCGGGACTCCGAACAACATTCGGTAACCATGTACAAACTTTCCCTATAACCCTAGTGTCAGTGTCAAAACCGGCAAATCTCGGGTAGGGGGTCCCGAACTGTGCGTCTAGGCCGGATGGTAACAGGAGGCAAGGGACACGAAGTTTTACCCAGGTTCGGGCCCTCTTGATGGAGGTAAAACCCTACGTCCTGCTTGATTAATATTGATGATATGGGTAGTACAAGAGTAGATCTACCACGAGATCGGAGAGGCTAAACCCTAGAAGCTAGCCTATGGTATGATTGTTGTTCTGTATGTTGTCCTACGGACTAAAATCCTCCGGTTTATATAGACACCAGAGAGGGTTAGGGTTACACAAAGTTGGTTACAATGGTAGGAGATCTACATATCTGTATTGCCAAGCTTGCCTTCCACGCCAAGGAAAGTCCCTTCCGGACACAGGACGAAGTCTTCAATCTTGTATCTTCATAGTCCAGGAGTCAGGCTGAAGGTATAGTCCGGCCATCCGGACACCCCCTAATCCAGGACTCCCTCAGTAGCCCCTGAACCAGGCTTCAATGACGACGAGTCCGGCGCGCAGATTGCCTTTGGCATTGCAAGGCGGGTTCCTCCTCCAAGTACTTCATAGAAGATTTTGAACACAAAGATAGTGTCCGGCTCTGCAAAATAAGTTTTCACATATTGCCATAGAGAGAATAATATTTACACGAATCTAATCTGCTGACGTATTCCGTAGTGTGACATCGCACCACGGCCAAGCCTTTATTCGAATCGTTTTATTGTCCCACCTCAGCGTGTCATGCGAGGCAGTTTCCTTGGCACGTCTCGTCGAAGCAGAGATCGTGTCCCCTTATTCCGAGATTCTCATCAATACGGGCATGGGTAACCCAACCACGCCATTGATTACGGCGCTTGGGGATAAGCGAGTTTTACCAGGCTGCTAGGGACACGTAGTTGCGTCCACCCATATAAGGGGATAAGGATCCACCTTTTCATCTATGCCTTCTTCCTCCTTTTCCTATCCATTCTCGTGCACTCGAGCTCCAGCGCCCAAGTCCGCACTCCCCACCTCAACCTTCTCCAGCCATGTCCGGAGCGGGAGGCAAGTGGATGGTCTCCTCCGTCACGGAGGGACACATCAAAAAACTGAGGAAGGCCGGATACTTGTCTAACGACATCGCGTACCGGCTTCCCGAAGAGGGGCAGCTCCTCCCCACCCCAAGGTCCCATGAGAGGGTAGTGTTCCTTCCCCACTTCCTCCGCGTACTGGGATTTCCTATCCACCCATTCGTTCGGGGACTCATGTTCTACTACGGCCTGGATTTCCATGATCTGGCCCCGAACTTCATCCTCAACATCTCGGCGTTTATCGTCGTGTGCCAGGCTTTCCTCTGCATCCGCCCCCATTTCGGCCTATGGCTCAAGACTTTCAATGTCAAGCTGAAGGTGGTGCGCGGCAACCAGGCGGAGTGCGGAGGAGCCATGGTGGGCAAGATGCCCAACGTCTTATGGCTCGAGGGCTCCTTTGTGGAGACCCTGAAGGGTGGCAATCGGGGTGGTTTTACATCACCGAGCCGCGCGGCCCTGAGTGGGTCGCAGCCCCCGAGTTCCGGTCCGGACCCCCAACGCGGCTCATGTCCTGGAAAGAGACGGACCTATCGTGGGGCAGCAAAGGAGAGGTGACTGGACTACAAACATGCATCCAAATCCTGGTGGACAAGCAGCTCAAGCTTGTCAACGTAGTCCTGGTCATGCTCATCCACTGGATCCTCCCGTGTCAACAACGGGCCTTCAATCTATGGGAGTTCAACCCGGCGCAGCACCAAACTCTGAGCAGGCTCTTCGACATGACGTACGAAGATGCCTGGAAGGTGCTTTTCAAGGGCGCCGAGGCTCCCGCATCCGCTACCGAGGATCGCGGATTTAGCGCGCAGCGTCATGCTAGCACAGTAAGTTGTTTGTACCTTTTACAGGGTATTAGTTTTTCATAGTTTAACTCTAAGCGGGATCTAAGCTCCCTTACCTTTGACGGGTTTGGCAGGCGAAGTCCGGACATATCGACTGTCCGGCTCCTTTGCCCGAAGACCCAGCCGATGCCCGCTTGGCGAAGCTGCTGGTTCTGGCACCCTATGTGGTGCCGGAGAAGAAGGCCACGAAGAAGGCCACGGGGACTCGAAAAAGTGCCCGGCGCCAGGAGGTGTCGGGTTCATCATCCGACGGCTCCAAGGCGCATTCCTCCCGTGAAGACGAGGAGGAGGAAGAAGAGACCTCTCCCCCTCCAGCGGGGGGAGAGAAGAAAAGGAAGGCCACCCTCACTGGGGAGGTCGAAGGGTCCAAGAAGGGGAAAACCCTTCCTACGGACTTCTCCCCCGACGCCGATGACGGCGGAGAGGAGTGGCCGCTCAGGGCCAAGCCCCTGGCGAAATCGTAAGTATCCGGATACCAGAGTAATTCATAGTATTCCTTTATTGCACAACTTTCCCTTATGTCGAATCTGATTATGCAGCCCGCCCAAAGACCGGCTCGACGCATCGTCGAGCGGTTCACTGGACTCGTCGGATGTGAATTCGCTTCCGACGGCCACCTCCCCCCACCCTACGGATGACGCTGAAGTATTGTCCCAACAGGTTCCAAGCCAGGAGGAGGTGGTCCTGGAGGCGACGCAAGGCGACCTCCCGGACTCCAGGAGAAAAGGGGATAAAACCCCCCAGGGCTCCAAGACCGGCCCTAGGCCGGACAATGCTCCGGAACCTTCAAGGGTTCCAGAGTCCGGCGGGCGACCTCCTTCCAAGAGGAGCAATCCCACCGTGCCGGTGACCCCTGTCGTGGAATTGTCACGGCAGATGTCCTTAGTGTCAGGACTTAGTCGCGAGGCCAACGCATCTATGTGGTAGCTTGAGAGGGGTTGAGCGGGACGAGAGACGCGATGTTTTACCCAGGTTCGGCCCCTCACGGTGGAGGTAAAAGCCTACATCCTGCTTCATTGATATTGATGATGATGATCACGGTTACAAGTGTGCTCTATCTCGAGAGCTATTGTCTAAACCTAACTTGTCCAACTTGTGGAACTTGTGAATCTTGTCCCTTTTGGGGAGCCCTGCCCCTCCTTATATATGTTGGAGGGGCGGGTTACATGTAGAGTCCTATGAGGATTAGGACTAGTCTATCTCTAATACAAACCGGATACAAGTCCAGGTCTTAACTCCTTGTAAGATAATATTCCTCCTGCCTTCCTCTTAAACTGGCCCACCATTAAACGTGAACCGGCCTTCTGGGTCTTGGGCCTTGTCATCTGTCTGTCCCGCACGCCGGATCACCAGTGAGTCATAATGACCAGGTGGGTTGCTTGTAAACCACCAGGTCAGGGCGGGTCGCCGGTGACTCGCCAAGTGTCAGCGGGGTCTTCAGATAAACCGCCAAGTCCTGGCCGGGTTAACTTCCGGCCAGTTTACACCACGGGGTATATCCCCGACATTAGCCCCCAAGTTTAGCTTGGATTTTGTCGGAGTAATCGACCACGGGTACCCCGAGGATGGCAACATGATATTTCAAGACATCGAGGCTAGCAAAGCCCCTCAGTCCGACTGCGCCAGCCAGCCGGCTGCCGACTGCGCCAACCAGCCAGCTGCCGACTGCAGCCCGAAGCGACATCGACAAGACGCCGACGAGACGATCGTACCGAAGCACTATTCACGTGTCATCTCAGCCATCTTGTATAGTGTCACTTGTCCCCTGGCACTATTTATGAAGTGACCCAGGGGACAAGGATGACATGCACCATGCCTTACCCATGCCCACTACCAAGCTTACATCCTAAGCTACCCTCTCCTATATAAAGAGGCACACATCCATCCATCCATGGAGGACGGACTCCCACGGCCACATTCATATGGCCACAAGGCCACTCATGGCCATACACGGCCACTAGAGCCGGCCATACGCCTGCATATACTAGATCAGATGCACTTGGCACTGATCCCAGATACAGCTCAAGGAGCACTTTGTACTGCCCGATGTACACCCCAGATATATACTCAGACATGCAACACTAGGAGTATTATCTCTACGGAGAGCTCCGAAGCTGGGTAAACTAGAGCGTGCTACTCGCATACCCGCTCCCGGGCCTATCAGCAGCAGTCTTACCCTCACACTAAGCCCTTGTGGCGTCTGTCGACTCGCAAAGCCCCCCGTGAGAATACCACGACAGTTGGCGCCCACCGTGGGGCGGTACTACTACTATGCTACCACGCTGCTGCTGGTTTCGCAGTCCAGGCGGGACTCTTTTTTCTTCATCGCCTCCGCCGTGGCATCGCGTCGTCTCTCCGGTAGCGCTCGGGGGCTCGACATCGACCCGCCCCCGGAGCAGCCGCGAGGGGTGGCGCGTCCTCGCCATCGACCCGCCCCCGGATCGGCCGCGAGGGGTGGCGTGTCCTCGCCTTCGGCCTCTTGGTCTTCACCACCGCGGCGTCGTACCGTCTCTCCGATAGCGGTCTGGGGCTCGACATCGGCATGCCCCCGGAATGGCCGCGAGGGGCGGCGCGTCCTCGCTGTCGGCCTTGCCTTCTTCACCACTACCGCAACGCCGGCCGTTCGTCCGCGCGCGTGCCGCGCGCAGGGCCTCGCTTCGGTCGGCCATGTCCATCCACGCGCCGCCCGCGTCGGCTCCCCTCCGCGCTGCACCTTGCTCTGGCCGGAATGTGCCTTCACTCCTCTATATGTCATCTCTATAAGCTAGCTAGTTGCAAGTCATATAATGGTCAAACCATTGGCCATGCACAATCCTGAAAACCTCCCAGATGCAAATCAGACTATGGTCATGCACTAGTCATACGCATCCCAGATACATGATATACAGCGCATGTACACTACCCAAAAATCCCTCGGATGCAAGTCGGACATAGCATGTATACTACCCAGACAATGGCTTGGTCTGCACTCTGCAGCTAGCACGCTCAACAGACGCTCGCGCCGGCGGCCTCCACCGCGTTCGGCCTCCCTCGCCCGTCTCCGGGCTGCGGCTCCCCTGGCCGCCCCGTACGCTGCTCCACGACCATGGCTGTGGCTACCTCAACGGTCAACGCCATGGCCCCAAGCGCCCTCCTCGCCATCTTCGCCTCGTCATGCTGCTGCTGCAGTCCATGGCGTGCCTCGCCACACCAACGCCGGGTGGCTCCTCTGCCCACTGGCTCTGGCCTCCCACTTGCTGCGTTCGCTCCTCTCGCGAGCACGCCCGCGCCGGCTGCACCTGGGGCGCTCTCCCGCTCCGCCCCGCGCCGTCTCCCTGCACATCCATGTGTGCCCCGACGCGGGTTGGCTCCCCTGCTTCGGCCGCCAAGACACCCAAGATCGCCTACACGGACCTACCTCGACCGGCTGCCCGTCTGCCTCGTCGCCGCTCTGAACCACGCCCCCGGGCCCGGCCTCCCCCTGCGCCTGCCGGCTCCCGCCCGCTCGACCGGCTCCCGCAGGCCGGCTTCACCTCGCCTTGGCCGCCTTCGCGCCAACCCGGCCCCCGTTCCGGGCCTCCTTGGCCGCGTAGTCATGCACGGGCCCGGCGCCTGCTTCCTCACCACCTGTGGCCCCCGCGTGCCCGCTGGCTCGCCGTCGCCGCGCCTGTCTGGCTCGTCGCTGGCCGAGTCCTCTGCACCGGCTCCAGCACGCGCCGGGTCCTCCTCCCCGGCTGACTGTGCGCCGGGTCCTCAGCTCCGGCTCGCCGCAAGCCAATCCGCCCGCTCGTCGGGTGCGCCGTCCCATAGCCCAAACTCCGCGCGTCTGCGCCCCCGCGTCAAGCGGCCACCTCCACGCAACTCCCGGCCACGTCCAACGCTGCACTCATCCGCCGGCCGACTCCCGCAGCAACCGGCCGTCGGGTCACCGGCGTCTGTCCACGCATCGCTCCGCTCGTGTGGCCCCTCCCACCCGGGCGCGCCCGGATCCTGGGTCGCCGCGTGCCCGCTGGCCGGCTGCTGGGGCTCGCCTCGCCCCGCGCCGCCTGCGTCGGTCCTTTGCTCGACCCCTCGGCCGGCTTCGCCAACGCCTGGCCGCCGGGTCACCGGCGCCTCGCCTCCACTCCTCCACTCGGTGCCTCCCCTGGCCGGCTCCGCCACCCAGCCGCCGGCTCCCGGCTTCCGCCACCCAGCCGCGGCTCTTTTCGCCAACACAGCGACCCGGCCTGCCGGCTTTGCCCACGCCGGCTCCCGGCTTCCGCGCGCCTTGGCCGGCTTCCGCCACCCGGCCGCGGCTCTTTTCGCCAACACAGCGACCCAGCCTGCCGGCTTTGCCCACGCCGGCTCCTCCACCCGCGACCCGGCCTACCGGCTTTGCCCACGCCAGCTCCTCCGCCCGTGACCCGGCCTGCCGGCTTTGCCCGTGGCGGCTCCGTCGGCCGCAACACGGTCGGCCCTGCCGCCTGCCGCCTTCGTGCGTGTCCGGGCCGGTTTCCGCTGCTCGGCAGTTGTTGCCGGCTGAGAAAAGGGAAGGCAACAAAAAAAATGTGCCCAAGCCGGCTGAGAAAGAATAAAGAAAAAAGAAAAGTCGAGCCACCTGGCCGCCCAGTTTGCCTGCCGACTTTGACGCCTAGCCAGCTGGGGGCCCAACCCGTTTGCTCGTCTGCCTCGACGCCGGCTGCGCCAAGCCGGCCCAGCCGTCAAGACCTCCTCGAGCGCCCGAATCTCGGAGGCTACATCCAGCGGGTGCGCTGACGCGCCCCCGCAACGAAGAAGACAAAGTAGCTACCGGAAGATCCGACCCGACCGCTCAGCAGTCGGCCCGAATCTCGGGGGCTACACCCAGCGGGTGCACTGACGCGCCCCCGCGAAGAAGAAGACAAAGTAGTTGCCGGGAGATCCGGCTCGACTGCTCAGCAGTCGGCCCGAATCTCGGGGGCTACACCCAGCGGGTGCGCTAGCGCGCCCCCGCGAAGATTGCAAACAAGAGAAGAGTTCTGTCCGGCTCTCCCAGCCGGCAGAAAAGAAGAAAAAGGACGTTGCAAGACGCCTCGCCGCCTGGCCGGTCGAGCCTGACCGGCCGGAACCCCCCTTCGAGCACCCGGGGGCTCAAAGGCTACACCCAGCGGGTGCGCTGACACGCTCCACGAGCGCCGAGTCACGCCGGCTGTTTTCGACGACCGCGACAAGACAAAAATCAATGTGAGCTCCTCGCCCACATATTTTTGCATCACGCAAGCACGGATAACCCCGAGCGATGCTCGGGTGCTATCTCCGCATTTTTATTACAGTTGCATCACTGTTCGCCCCGGCGCCAGCCAGAGTTGGCCCGGGGGCTGGCCGCTTGGCCTGAGACGTTAGTTCCCGCAGACGGCTTAGTAGCGTGCGCAGTACCAAAGCCTCACTCTTAGTCACAGACCGCAGAGCGGCTGTCCGGCTAGCAAGGGTGAATGCTGGAGGCCACCCACGCAAAAAACATCCGGGAAGAAAAACGGTTCGGGCGACCCGGCCGTTTTCCTTTACAAGTATCTACTCGGTTGAATCTGCTCCTAGACTCTGAGTACTGTACACTCCACTTCGCCGCCCACTCTTAGCCACAGACCGCAGAGCGGCTATCTGGCAAGCAAGAGCACAAGCCAAAAAGTGGAGGGAACACGAAAAAGATTAAGGGGGCTCGGACGAAACCGAGTCGGCACCCTCCGCATAAAACTTGCAATGCTAAAAGCAAACATTTGATATATCCGCATTTACTAACTTTGTCTTTTTTCATGATCATTTCCATGAACACTCGCCAAAAACCTCCGCCCAACTTTGCCAAGTTGCCCGGAGGCTTGGGGGCTACTGTCGCAGTAATCGACCACGGGTACCCCGAGGACGGCAAGACGATATTTCAAGACATCGGGACTAGCAAAGCCCCTCAGTCCGACTGCGCCAGCCAGCCGGCTGCCGACTGCACCAACCAGCCGGCTGCCGACTGTAGCCCGAAGCGACATCGACAAGACGCCGACGAGACGATCGTACCGGAGCACTATTCACGTGTCATCTCAGCCATCTTGTATAGTGTCACTTGTCCCCTGCACTATTTATGAAGTAACCCAGGGGACAAGGATGACATGCACCATGCCTTACCCATGCCCACTACCAAGCTTACATCCTAAGCTACCCTCTCCTATATAAAGAGGCACACATCCATCCATCCATGGAGGATGGACTCCCACGCCACATTCATATGGCCACAATGTTGGAAATATGCCCTAGAGGCAATAATAAAATGGTTATTATTATATTTCTTTGTTCATGATAATTGTCTATTGTTCATGCTATAATTGTGTTATCCGGAAATCGTAATACATGTGTGAATACATAGACCACAACACGTCCCTAGCGAGCCTCTAGTTGACTAGCTCGTTGATCAAAGGATAGTCATGGTTTCCTGACTATGGACATTAGATGTCATTGATAACGGGATCACATCATTAGGAGAATGATGTGATGGACAAGACCCAATCCTAAGCTTAGCTCAAAGATCGTGTAGTTCGTTTGCTGTAGCTTTTGTGAATGTCAAGTATCATTTCCTTAGACCATGAGATTGTGCAACTCCCGGATACTGTAGGAGTGCCTTAGGTGTGCCAAACGTCACAACGTAACTGGATGACTACAAAGGTACATTACAGGTATCTCCGGAAGTGTCTGTTGGGTTGGCACGAATCGAGACTGGGATTTGTCACTCCGTATGACGGAGAGGTATCTCTGGGCCCACTCGGTAATGCATCATCATAATGAGCTCAATGTGATCAAGTGGTTGATCACGGGATCATGCATTACGGTACGAGTAAAGTGACTTGCCGGTAACAAGATTGAACAAGGTATTGGGATACCGACGATCGAGTCTCGGGCAAGTAACGTACCGATTGACAAAGGGAATTGAATACGGGATTGATTAAGTCCTCGACATCGTGGTTCATCCGATGAGATCATCGAGGAGCATGTGGGAGCCAACATGGGTATCCAGATCCCGCTGTTGGTTATTGGCCGGAGAGGCTTCTCGGTCATGTCTGCGTGTCTCCCGAACCAGTAGGGTCTACACACTTAAGGTTCAATGACGCTAGGGTTGTAGAGATATTAGTATGCAGTAACCCGAAAGTTGTTCGGAGTCCCGAATGAGATCCCGGACGTCATGAGGAGTTCCATAATGGTCCGGAGGTAAATATTTATATATAGGAAGTCCAGTTTCGGCCAGCGGGAAGGTTTTGGGGGTTACCGGTATTGTACCGGGACCACCAGAAGGGTCCCAGGGGTCCACCGGATGGGGCCACCTATCCCGGAGGGCCCCATGGGTTGAAGTGGCGTGGGAACCAGCCCCTGATGGGCTGGTGTGCCCCACCCAAGGGCCCAAGGCGCCTAGGGTTGGAAACCCTAGGGGGGCGTTACCCCCCGAGGGGGCATGCGCCCCCCTGATTGGAAACCCTAAGGGGGCCGTTGCCCCTAGGGGCCGCCACCCCCCCTTTTAGATGGGATCTCCAAGGGGGCATGCGCCCCCCTAGCCCCTATATATAGTGGAAGGGAGGGAGGGCAGCTGCACCTTTGCTCTTGGCGCCTCCCTCTCCCTCTGTAACACCTCTCCTCCCCGCTTGTGCTTGGCGAAGCCCTGCCGGGATCCTGCTGCATCCACCACCACGCCGTCGTGCTGCTGCATCTTCATCAACCTCTCCTTCCCCCTTGCTGGATCAAGAAGGAGGAGACGTCTTCCTGACCGTACGTGTGTTGAATGCGGAGGTGCTGTCCGTTCGGCACTTGGTCATCGGTGATTTGGATCACGGCGAGTACGGCTCCATCATCCCCGTTCACTTGAACGCTTCCGCTCGCGATCTACAAGGGTATGTAGATGCACTCCTATTCCCCTCGTTGCTAGAATACTCCATAGATTGATCTTGGTGATGCGTAGAAATTTTTTAATTTCTGCTACGATCCCCAACACACAAGGCCACTCATGGCCATACACGGCCACTAGAGCCGGCCATACGCCTGCATATACTAGATCAGATGCACTTGGCACTGATCCCAGATACAGCTCTAGGAGCACTTTGTACTGCCCGATGTACACCCCAGATATATACTCAGACATGCAGCAGTAGGAGTATTATCTCGACGGAGAGCTCCGAAGCTGGGTAAACTAGAGCGTGCTACTCGCATACCTGCTCCTGGGCCTATCAGCAGCAATCTTACCCTCACACTAAGCCCTTGTGGCATCTGTCGACTCGCAAAGCCCCCCATGAGAATACCACGACAGATTTATTCATGGTAAACTTATACTACAAAATAAACACAAGACCAAATTTGACAGGTCATGCTCTGGGTTAAGAATTTTTGTAAACCGGTACCTGATCATCCTTAAGTCCTTGATATTTCCTCCTTCTGGGAAATTCGGGTCAATAGACCAGCTTCATAATCAATCTGCCGACATTGGTTTGTCAGCGAGAAATATTGTGAAGAATAACTCCTTTGACTCAGCTCCCAAAGCACCGGTTTAAGAAATATGGGTCTAAAAATACTTATCTGATATTCAGCCGGTTTGAAGATGTAAAACTTGCCGGTTTAATATTACCAAAATGGCCGGTTTATAAATATTGATGGCACCGGGTCATAATTGTTGTCGACACCGGGTCATGTAATTGATCTTCCTGATTTGCTCAAAACTGATAAAATGAAGATATTCCTCCTTTATATGCATAATACCTGTAGCCCCCAAGTCTTAAGAGGAGAACATAGTGATAACTTAAGACTTGCTCCAATAAGTGTTTCAACCTTGAAGAAATCCGGTTTGTTCATCTCAATCATATAAATTGAATACTCTATATATGTAGCCCCCAAGTGCCGGGTTGTCATGCTTGCAGCAACCTGGGACTTGTAATTGCTTATAAAAACTTGAATCAGTGTAGCCCCCAAGGGTCGGGTCATTATGCAATAATGAGCAGGGACTTTGTAAATATAATCATGTAGATTTTAGCAGTGATGTGTAGCCCCCAAGGGCCGGTTCAGTAAGATAATATTGAACTGGGACTTTATATATACCTCATTGAAAATAACATCATATGATGTAACTCCCATCATGGGGCTTGAACCCACGTCCAGAAGGTTAAGAGCTTTGTAGTTTACCAACTGAGCAGTGGATCCTTCAATAATAGATGAAAATGTGTGTACCTAGAATTGTTGACAGGAGCAATTGGTAGCCCCCAAGGGCCGGCTCATTATAATATGATGAGTCGGGTCTTCAATAAGACCAGTAAAAATGACTTTGCATTAGCCCCCAAGTGTCATGGTGCATGCTTGCAGTGACATGAGACTTGCATATTTGATATAACTTCAACTTGAATAATGTAGTCTCCAAGTGTCGGGTCGTAAGCCTGCAGCGACTCAGGACTATTCCTTCAATTGTAGAATGAATCATATCCTTTGATAAAATAATAGCCATTGCGCTAAAGCGACTTTGAAAACTCAATAATACCGGTTATTAATAACCATAAAAATTCAGCCATGTTGGCTATTCAAGATAATATAATTCGGTGAAAACATTGTTCATTCAATATCATAATGAAAATTCAGCCAAGTTTGGCTATTTGAATAATATAACCCAATGATTTATAAGCGCATAATTCCAATGGCGCAATCCAAATATATATATATATATATATATATATATATATATATATATATACTGGCGACTTATAGTCCAAAAGCCAGGCCGGCTTAACAAACCCGTTTCTGCATATAACAAGTTTAAAGTGTCCTGGCGGTTTACCGCCGGACGGGTCATAATGCCCAACATATAACTCGGGTTTATAACCAAGGCTGTACTTAAGAATAATCAAATATGAAATATATCATACCTGTCACATTGAATCACATTGTTGGTTTTACCAACTTTTTGTAGTAAGGGTGATAACCCAAATCTTGAGTACTGATAACTCCTTCCATATTGTGCCGGTTTATGATAAAACCGTGCCGGGCTGTGATAAACACCGGATTAACCATATATAATACTGGTGACTTGTAGTCAAACCAGACCGGGCTGATAGACTCCGGATTATAACTTGATCGTGTACTGACAACTTGTAGTTGAAAGCCGAGCCGGTTTGATAAACACCGGTTTACTCCATAATAGGATGGTAACAGAAAATCAAACCGGGCAGATAGTCTCCGGATTAAGATTTGACCGTGTCCCGTCCATTTGTAATTGACAGTCGAACCGGTTTAAGAAATGTCGGTTTAAAACGCAACAAAAAGAAAGAAATATCTATCGAAGAAAATTGTGAAGCAAAGGCAATGATAAAACCGTTTGCAAAAAGAGGCTTATTTGAGCTGATCAGATGGCGTTACCATGGTCGGACACGACCGAGCTCCCGATAGGTGTAGCTATGGTTCAAGTCAGCCAGGTCCCCAAATGAAACCATGGCATTTATGCCGATCAAGTGGCATGGCAATGGTTCGGGTTCGACCAAGCCCCCAACTGATTCTATGGCCTTAGGCCAATCAAGAGGCATGACTGGTTCAGACATGACCAAGTCCCCAAGTGATCTGGTGGCTCTCGCCCATCAAGAGGCGTGACTATGGTTCAGACGTGACCACAACTCCCCAAGTGATGCTGTGGCTTTACGTCTATCAAAAGGTGTTGCTATGGTTCGGATACGACCAAGCCCCCAAGTGATCAATAATATGATAAGCCAATAAGGCAGGATACCCATGTTTGAACCGCGCATCATGGCAGCAGGTCCTCTTTGGCAATTTTTAACTTTTTGCAAGAGATAAATTATTCTTGAACCGGGATCTTGAACCGGATATTGAGAGCTTCAAAACTTTGTGGGAGACATCTTTCCCTTGAACCGGATTTTAGACCGGAATCTTCATTTTCAGCCGGAAATTTTCTGACGGCCTTTAAACTCGAACTTGCGAGAGGTTAATTCCTTTTTGAACCAGACATTGTCAAACCGGATTTGAGCACTTCAGAGCTTTGTGGGAGAACAGATTTCCCTTGAACCGGACTGTAAACCGGATATTTGAGAGCTGCAGTCAGACTGACTTCCCTTGAGCCGGATTTTAAACCGGAATCCTTTCTGATGACCCGGATCTTCTTCATTGAACCGGGATTTTGTAACTGTCATATACTTTCTAAACCGGAAATTTTCTGACGGCCTTTAAACTTTCATCAATATAACAGTAGCCTCCGGGACCGGGTTATCCTTTCCTCCATCGTCCTGGGGTTCTTAAATTTGCTGAAACTGGCAAGATTCGCTGAGTCATGTCATCGTAGCCCCCGAGTCTCAAAGGTGACTCGAGGAGTTGGCTTGAGACTCTCCATATTTGACCATGATATAAACCGGCATAACTTGTATATCATTGGTGTTGATAGCATGATGTGAATCCATAGAAGGTTGAGGTGACTGCGGCGGGTTGTAAATGATCCCATATGAGCCGTGTCAGCAACTCGGCCAATGGTTCCTTCCAACTAGCGATTTGAAGTTAATCAAAACTGTAGTGGCGGCGATTTGTGCGCCCAATAACCAGCTCATGCAGACAGGTGCGGCCCAGTATGTTGATGTAGACCAGGCCGCGAGAGACGGACGACAAAGACGGCCGCAGCTTCAGAGACGGCACGGCTAGATGAGTCGGCCGCGGCGTAGTAAGTCGGCGCGGACGGGAGAGTCGGCCGCGGGAGTTGTAAACCGGCGCGGACGGAGAGCCTCCTGCGGGTATTGTGAACCGGTGCGGACGGGGAGTCGCCTGCGGGCATTGTAAGCCGGCATAGATGGAGAACCGGCCGCGTGTTGATATAAACCGGACCACGGGCGGTTTGCGCGCGTCCGTTGAGCAGTGCGGAATGGTCAAAAGCCAGTATACAATGACGCCAGTGCGCGCTCCATATGCATGGTGTAACACCAATGTTGTGGCGAATAATTGTCCTGCATATAAAAATATGCAAAACCAACATATTTTTTCTTTTTACAAAAAGAATATATGTCAAAAATAGACTTAGATAGATGTCACCTGATTTGTTCGGACGACGGATGATCCATTTATCGCGACCGAGGCGGCTGAGGCAAACCAGCGACTCAATATAGTTCCGTCGACTCAGGCAGTCCGGCGACTTAATATAACCCCGGCGGCTCAAAGCGGCAAGGGCGGCTCAGACAGATGAACCAGCCGCGGCGTTGTAAGTCGGCGCGGATGGGCGAGTCAATCTCAGTCACGGTAAGTCAGTGCAGACGCACGAATCAGCCGTAGGTACGGACAGATGTAATCCGAACAGCGGGGTAACGATTTGCACGTGTATCCGACAAGCATCATGGCACGTACAAGCACTAGTGCAAAAGTGATGTTTACGCGCATCCCTTATGCGACCCCTTTTTGTAAGGAATAATGGTCCTGCGGAAAAGGATCATAGACCAGAGTAATTGTTCTTAAACAATTTAATATGTACTGATGAAATATAAAGAAAGGATAGCACCTGATATTATTTGTCAGATGAACATGGATACTAGGGATCAAAAACATAATCTGATGTAGCCCTAGCACCGTAGCCCATGTTCCTTTACCCACTGCCACGTTGATTTTCATGTGCAGATACGGCAGTGCAGATACGGCAGTCGGTTTAAGATGAGGGGCAGCCGCAAGGGCGCACCAGCGGGTCAACGTCCAAGGCAAACCTGGCGGGTCAGGGCGCAGTTGCGGAGGCAAAGACTGCGGCGGAGACTAACCCGAGTTCCTGTCTCCGGGTCGTACTAGTTGCTTTGACCAATCGTTTTTTTTTGACTGGGTATATGATGATTGACTTTTCCATGGTTTCCCTTCACGTGTAGAACAGCGGCCACAGCCAATGGATTTTTCTTCTCGGGAACTTGGTCATATGGTTGCTTGTAATGACAGTAGTAAGGTGGTATCTTAGTAGATCACGTGGTGTGGAGTAGCAACTTTAGCTTGGAACAGCAGCACGGACGGCCGATGACATCAACCCGTGATTGATTGTCTTGAGATGGAATCAGTTTGGACTAGCACTTCCCTCTCGTCTTGATGGTTCAACCTTGTCTTCCCATAAAACATAACAACAACGAAACGCTTTCGGCTTTGCCTGCCATCGCTGCTGTAGAATTTCCTTGGGACTTGTAGCGACATAGTCGAAATTGCTTTTGACTCGGACTCGGTGGATCTCTGGTGCGTGCGGTGGTCGCATAACACGTAACCCTAAAAAATCGCTTGCTCATAATTTTGTGTATGCTCAAACAGCCGACTGTTAATTGACGATGTAGATCCGATCGTGCCGGTTCTTAATGAACTTCTCGATCCCTGGGAGAGATCCCTTCAAGAACTCAACACCACCGTGCGCGAGCCCCACGGTGGGCACCAACTATCGTGGAATTGTCACGGCAGATGTCCTTAGTGTCAGGACTTATTCGCGAGGCCAACACATCTATGTGGTAGCTTGAGAGGGGTTGAGAGGGATGAGAGACGCGATGTTTTACCCAGGTTCGGCCCCTCACGGTGGAGGTAAAATCCTACATCCTGCTTCATTGATATTGATGATGATGATCACGGTTACAAGTGTGCTCTATCTCGAGAGCTATTGTCTAAACCTAACTTGTCCAACTTGTGGAACTTGTGAATCTTGTCCCTTTTGGGGAGCCCTGCCCCTCCTTATATATGTTGGAGGGGCGGGTTACATGTAGAGTCGTATTAGGATTAGGACTAGTCTATCTCTAATACAAACCGGATACAAGTCCAGGTCTTAACTCCTTGTAAGATAATATTCCTCCTGCCTTCCTCTTAAACCGGCCCACCATTAAACGTGAACCGGCCTTCTGGGTCTTGGGCCTTGTCATCTGTCTGTCCCGCACGCCGGATCACCAGTGAGTCATAATGACCAGGTGGGTTTCTTGTAAACCGCCAGGTCAGGGCGAGTAGTCGGTGACACGCCAAGTGTCAGCGGGGTCTTCAGATAAACCGCCAAGTCCTGGCCGGGTTAACTTCCGGCCGGTTTACACTGCGGGGTATATCCCCGACAACCCCCGTCCAACCAGAGGCGCTGGACAATCCGTTGGAGGTGCTCAAAGGCGCCTCCATCGACGAGGAGCACCACACCATTATGAGTGCGGTGGTCCAGAAGGTTCAGTCCGCCAAGAGCGGACTGACTGAAGCTTGTGCTAGCCTTTTAACAGGCTTTGAGGTAAGTAAAGAATGTGTAAATAATATTACCGCATAGACAGTAGCCCCTGATGCTCTGTTTGGCGTTTGGGAAGAAAAGCCGAATAGAGGATCAAATAAAATTCGTAGGAGTCTAACAAAAAGGAGTCAATATGCGTATGCAGGCTTCTCTGCTAGCGTCCGCCGCACTGACTGCGGAAGTGGACATGCTAAAGCAGAACCTCGAGCAGTCCAAGCAAGAGCTCGGGCGTGCCAAGAAGCAGCTCGAGGACAAGGAAGGTAAGAAATACCTTGTTTTAAATATATATAAAAAGGTGCAATTGCAAAAAATGACAGGATTATCATGGCTATTGTAGGGGCCACGTCTGAGGTGGCGACCCTTAAGCAAGCGCTTTCCGAGGCCGAGAAGAGGGCGGCCACGGAGCGCACCGAGCGGGAGAAGTATGAGGCCCAGGTTGGCAAGGTGCGGCAAGAGCTCCAGGCTCTCATGAAAAAACATAAGAGTTTGGAGCTTGACTCAAAGACGCGAGCGTCCGAGCCCGCGATGGCTATTGAAAATGCCAAGTTTGCCAAGGCCGAATCCCAGAAGACCCTCCAGGAGTTGGATGAGGTGAAAAAGATAGCGGCGGGTAAGGCATTCTTTATGCAAAGAAAACACATAAACGTGAGTTACTTGTTACTTACCCGAATCCGGAGCTCTCCAGGAGCGTTCGCAGATCTTCCCTGTAGCGTGTCCGATGCCGCCGTATTCTATCAAGCCGAGGAGGGCAGCTCGACAGAGAAGGTGTTCTGGTCTCAGTATGCTGAGGCCAGACACCCCGTGCCCCTGAGCGACCAGCTGAAGCAACTGGTCGAGCTCCACAAGGCGGCTGAACAGGCCATGAAGGGCCTCATAGTCCGGTTGTGGCCTGGAGAGGCTCTGCCTGGGAGCTATTTCAGGCTGGTGCGGCGGCTGGTGGGGGCCTGTCCAAGGCTCGAAGTCATCAAGCACTCCTTCTGCATTGAAGGTGCCCGTAGGGCCCTTGCCCGTGCTAAGGTGCACTGGGGCAAGTTGGATGCTGAGAAGCTTGTGAAGGACGGGCCACCGCCGGGGAAAGAGCATCGCAAGCCCGAGAATTATTATACGGATGTTCTGAAGGGTGCCCGCCTTGTGGCGGATGAATGTTCCAGGGATGTAATTTTTGAGTAAAACTCGCTCGTTTTGTCCTGTGCGCTGAAAACTTGTTCATATGCGCTAAGCAATGCTGCTGGAATTTAAAATATTACCTTATCTGCGACTATTTATCAATTCTGAGAGATGGCGAGTCGTCGGCTTCTGCCCCCGTGCCGCTAGTGCTGGGGTGTTCGGGGATAAACCTGAGCGCTCTTTTTCCCATGTTTGGGTCCTTCGAGGAAGGCGCTCAGCACAACGAACAAGGCAATCGGACTATAATGCGTGAACACTCTCACTTAGCCATAGAATTCTATAATTTTAAATCAAGCAGCATAAGTCTTTAGGGACTCGAAAAATCTCTCGAACAGCGACCAGCTCTCGCTTCATCATGACAGTCAGTTTTTGCATTCTCTACTGAGGTGCTCGACCCAGCTCAACTGGGGCACAATCGCAGTAGTTCTCCTAGTGCTACCTTAGCCGACACAGCGGAACGTAAGGCACCAAAACATAGGAGCCGGGCAAACCCAACTATTGACCCAAGACATGATTCAGAGCCGATGCATATAATGCTATAAGTTCGGGGTGCCACACTTGTTAAAGTGTTCGGACTTCTCACACCATATTGAGGGGTACTAAAGCCCCTGGCGTATTTTGGCCGTACCAAAGTGTGCGGGTGCAACATGTCGTTAAGGAACATATATTTGTAAAAAATAGAGTAATGCAAAAATAGACAAAAGCTATGCATTGTTTATTAAAAAGGGCTGCGATCAAAGCAGAACGATACAAATAATGCGATAAGCAAAAGGTTGGACTATTTAACATGTCCGTTCCAGGGGCAGGCTGCGGAATGGTATGCGAAACAGGTATACTGCTCGTGATAGAGACCACCTGGGAGTTCCGTAATGCGGCATGGCTTGTCTGCTTCCCTGGTTCTTGCGTCATTTGTGCGGCAATTGAACTGCCGAACAGGCCTTCTGAAGAGTGGAGTCCTGAAAATAAGAGAAAATAAAAAAATCGGCAGCCCCTGTTGCGGTTTAAGCCGTGTTTCGGGCGTGCCGTGATGATGCCCCTCCCCCTGTACCCATGGTATTTCTAGAGCGTAGTTATGTACGCGAAGTACTGGTGACGCATTTTTGCGAGGGCTGGGGTTGGGGCCGCATTGCTACGCCTACTCGGATCGTGCCAGGCGGTCTTGTTGTAGGTTACTCCGGGCGCACTTGACGGTGTCCGGCCGTTTAGTGGCCGGACTGGAGAACTGCCTGGAGAAGCTGCTTTGTACTTCCGCTGCAAGGGCCGCCGTGTGCTCCTCCATTCAAAGAGAGTGTTCGGTGTTTCCATTGACCGTAATTATTCCTCGAGGGCCTGGCATCTTGAGCTTAAGGTATGCGTAGTGCGGTACCGCATTGAACTTGGTGAATGCGGTTCGCCCGAGCAGTGCGTGATAGCCACTGCGGAATGGGACTATGTCGAAGATTAAATCCTCGCTTCGGAAATTATCTGGAGATCCAAAGACCACTTCAAGTGTGACTGAGCCTGTACAGTTGGCCTCTACACCTGGTATTACGCCTTTAAAGGTCGTTTTGGTGGGCTTAATCCTCGAGGGATCTATGCCCATTTTCTGTCCATGTTGTTCGTCGACAGTAGCTACAAAGTGGGTGGTGGGTGGGCTTTGAATTTCTTCATTGTCCGTATCCCAACATTGCTGACCATAGTCCGGCTAGGGCTCTCCTGATAAAGAGAGAGACTTTAGTGTCTTCATAATATCGCCGAAAGGCGAGTGCTGAAAGATGTCCGCGGCAGTAAACTGCATGATCAGTGCCCAATCGGATTCAATCGGCAAGGGCGTGGAGGGTTCAGAGTCCGGAGAGGAGTCCGGCTCCTTGGAGTCACGAGTCTCGCGGAGTGCGGGGCTGGTGTTCGGCTCGATCACCATTGGGATCGCAGCCCCTGAGGCGGCGTCCAACCACCCATCCTCGATCGGCGCAGTTGGCTCCGAATTAAGGGTCGAAGCCGATGCGGGTGCGGCCTCCAAGGCACTGTTCGGCGGTAGAGCTAGATCATGCTCGTCGTGACAGTGCGGCGCGCTCGGCAGTGGCTCGAATCCGTCGAGGATCAAGTCCCCGCGGATGTCAGCCGTGTAGTTTAAACTTCCAAATCTGACCTGACGGCCAGGGGCATAGCTTTCGATCTGCTCCAGATGGCCAAGTGAATTGGCCCACAGTGTGAAGCCACCGAAGACGAAGATCTGTCCGGGGAGGAAGGTCTCACCCTGGACTGCATCGCTATTGATGATCGTAGGAGCCATCAAGCCTAACGGCGACGACACAGAGGAACTCTCAATGAAAGCACCATGTCGGTGTCAAAACCTGCGGATCTCGGGTAGGGGGTCCCGAACTGTGCGTCTAGGCCAGATGGTAACAGGAGGCAAGGGACACGAAGTTTTACCCAGGTTCGGGCCCTCTTGATGGAGGTAAAACCCTACGTCCTGCTTGATTAATATTGATGATATGGGTAGTACAAGAGTAGATCTACCACGAGATCAGAGAGGCTAAACCCTAGAAGCTAGCCTATGGTATGATTGTTGTTCTGTATGTTGTCCTACGGACTAAAATCCTCCGGTTTATATAGACACCGGAGAGGGTTAGGGTTACACAAAGTCGGTTACAATGGTAGGAGATCTACATATCCGTATCGCCAAGCTTGCCTTCCATGCCAAGGAAAGTCCCTTCCGGGCACGGGACGAAGTTTTCAATCTTGTATCTTCATAGTCCAGGAGTCCAGCTGAAGGTATAGTCCGGCCATCCGGACACCCCCTAATCCAGGACTCCCTCACCTAACGTCATCGAACCTTAAGTGTGTAGACCCTACGGGTTCGAGAATCATGCAGACATGACCGAGACATCTCTCCAGCCAATAACCAACAGCGGGATCTGGATACCCATGTTGGCTCCCACATGTTCCACGATGATCTCATCAGATGAACCACGATGTCGAGGATTCAATCAATCCCGTATACAATTCCCTTTGTCAATCGGTATGTTACTTGCCCGAGATTTGTTCGTTGGTATCCCAATACCTCGTTCAATCTCGTTACCGGCAAGTCACTTTACTTGTTCCATAACACATCATCGCATGACCAACCCCTTAGTCACATTGAGCTCATTATGATGATGTCTTACCGAGTGGGCCCAGAGATACCTCTCCGTCATACGGAGTGACAAATCCCAGTCTCGATTCGTGCCAACCCAACAGATACTTTTGGAGATACCTGTAGTGCACCTTTATAGCCACCCAGTTACGTTCTGACGTTTGACACACCCAAAGCATTCCTATGGTATCCGGGAGTTGCACAATCTCATGGTCTAAGGAAAAGATACTTGACATTAGAAAAGCTTTAGTGGACGAACTACACGATCTTGCGCTATGCTTAGGATTGGGTCTTGTCCGTCACATCATTCTCCTAATGATGTGATCCCGTTATCAATGACATCCAATGCCCATGGTCAGGAAACCGTAACCATCTATTGATCAATGAGCTAGTCAACTAGAGGCTTACTAGGGACATGTTGTGGTCAATGTATTCACACATGTATTACGAATTTCCGGACAACACAATTATAGTATGAACAATAGACAATTATCATGAACAAGGAAATATAATAATAACCATTTTATTATTGCCTCTAGGGCATATTTCCAACATCCCCCCTCCAACAGGGTGCCGGAACGGGTCTAGACTGGTTTTCGGTGGCTACAGAGGCTTCTGGCGGCGGAACTCCCGATCTATTCTGCTCCCCGATGTTTCTAGGGTATATGGACATATATAGGCGAAAGAAGTCAGTCAGGGGAGCCACGAGGGGCCCACAAGGGTGGGGGTGCGCCTAGGGGGGTAGGGCGCGCCTCCCTGCCTCGTGGCTTCCTCGAAGCTTCCCTGATGTCTACTCCAAGTCTCCTGGATTGCTTCCGTTCCAAAAATAACTCTCCTGAAGGTTTCATTCCGTTTGGACTCCGTTTGATATTCCTTTTCTTCGAAACACCGAAATAGGCAAGAAACAACAATTTGGGCTGGGCCTCCGGTTAATAGGTTAGTCCCAAAAATAATATAAAAGTGTATAATAAAGCCCATAAACATCCAAAACAGATAATATAATAGCATCAATACTTCATAAATTATAGATACGTTGGATACGTATCACCGATCAAGCTGCAACAACATTCATTACCCCATATGGGCCATTCTGCTTCAACACCATGCCCTTCGGGCTCAAGAACGCCGGTGCCACATACCAACGCATGATTCAAACATGCCTGGAGAAACAGATCGGCAACATAGTTGAAGCTTATTTGGACGACGTCGTCATCAAAACTAGGCGCGTCGAAACATTAATAGACGATTTCCGTCTTACATTCGATAACCTCCGCGCGTATGACATTAAGCTCAATCCTGAAAAGTGTGTTTTTGGCGTCCCCGCAGGAAAACTGTCAGGCTTCATCATTTCCAACAGAGGAATTGAAGCAAATTCAGCAAAAATCCAAGCTTATCGCAATTGGCTACACCAACAGACCTTAAACAAGTCCAAAAGCTCGCGGGTTGCGTGGCAGCTCTAAGCCGCTTTATCTCCAGACTAGGAGAAAAGGCACTAGCACTCTATCGCCTTCTACGACGAACCAATCACTTCGAGTGGATGGACGCGGCAACAGCCGGGCTGGAGGAAATAAAAACCCTTCTTGCGAGCAACCAAATCCTGGCCGCGCCAAATGTCGGCGAACCGATGTTATTATACATATCACCATCACATCAGGTGGTGAGCACCGTGCTCATCGTTGAACAAGAATAGGACGGACAAAAATTCTCGCTTCAGAAGCCAGTATACTACGTATCCACTGTCCTTACACCATGCAAATCCCGGTACCCCCATTATCAAAAGATAGCATATGCGGTCTTCATGGCATCCCGAAAGCTCTGCCAGTACTTCCAGGAGTGTTCGATCATGGTGTCTTCCGGAGTACCACTCAATGACATTATAAACAACCGCGATGCCACGGGCCGGATTTCCAAATGGGCCATTGAGCTCCTTCCATTTGATATTACATACAAACCACGTTGAGCTATTAAATCCCAAGTACTGGCTGACTTCGTCGCCGAATGGACAGAGGCCGAACTCCCTAAAGAGTATGGCGCATATTCCAATTGGGTTATGTATTTCGATGGCTCCAAAATGCTGGCAGGGCTAGGTGTGGGTGTCGTCTTAATGTTACCAACTGGATACGTCGTTCAGTACGTACTTCCAAATACTATACACAGACTCCAACAATGCAGCCGAATACGAGGCCTTATTGCATGGTCTCTGGATGGCTGTCTCCATGGGCATACAATGCCTAGAAGTGCGCGGGGACTCAAACCTTGCAATATCTCAAATAAATGGAGACTTCGATGCCAAAGATCCGAAGATGGCAACTTATCGCAATGCTGTCATAAAAATGTTGGCCCGGTTCGAGGGGCTCGAGTTCCACCATGTGGCTCGAGAAAGTAATCAGGCGGTGGACGTTCTTGCTTGTATCGGTGCTAAGCGCAACCCCGTTCCACCTAATATCTTTCTGGAAAGGCTTTTTAAGCCATCCGTGGTGTGGCAGGGGGACAACGGCAACACTAGTCTGGATCCGAACATAACCCCAGATTCCGAAAGCACCAACATCATCGGAGGCTCAACCATCGAAATAACACCGTCGGCGCATCTCATCATGGCAGTCATTGCCCCATGGACCGAACCCTTCCTGGCCTACCTTAATAGGAAGCAGCTTCCTGAGGACTAGAAGGAGGCCCGCCGCATTGTCCGGCGTTCGAAGGCCTACAAGGTTCATGAGGGAGAGCTCTATAAGAAAAGTGCTACTGGAGTTCTTCAAAGATGTATCTCCGAGGAAGAGGGGCAGCAGCTCTTGGCTGAAATTCATGCCGGACTCATCGGTCACCATGCCGCAACTCGGGCCCTTGTTAGCAAGGCCTTCCGTACAGGGTTTTATTGGCCGACGTCCCGAGAAGATGCACAAGACCTTGTCCAACGTTGCGTCGGATGCCAACTCTTCGCCAACCAAAGCCATATGCCCCCCACTGCCTTACAAACAATCCCCATCACTTGGCCTTTTGCGGTCTAGGGACTCGATATGGTCGGACCCCTTAGAGGAGGAAGCCATAAGAGAAAGTATCTGCTGGTCATGGTGGATAAATTCACTAAGTGGATAGAGGCCAAACCAGTCAAAACGGCCGAAGCGGGGCCGATAATAGATTTTATATACGGTGTGGTACACCATTATGGCGTCCCACACAGCATAATCATCGATAATGGCACTAATTTCACAGCCGATGAAGTGAAAACCTAGTTTGCTAATCTGGGCATTAAGCTCGGTTACACCTCCATCTATCACCCGCAGACAAATGGTCAAGTCGAACAGGCTAATGGTCTTATTATGAGCGGCATCAAACCTAGACTAGTGCAATCTTTGAAAGAATCAGATAAGCACTAGGTGGAGGAACTTGACTCCGTACTCTGGGGGCTGCGGACCACACCCAACCGCACTACTGGATGTACACCTTTCTTCATGGTGTACGGTGCAGAAGCAGTGTTACCTTGCGATATTATTCATGACTCACCTCGAGTGCGCATGTATGAAGAGAGAGAAGTCGAGCTTGATCGGCAGGACAACTTAGATGCCTTGGAGGAGGAGCACGACGTCGCAAAATCCCGTTGTGTATTTTATCAACAGCAGGCTCGCAGGTATCAAAGCAGAGAAGTGCGTGCCAAGACTTATAACATTGGTGAACTCGTTCTACGCCTGCCAGAGAAGAAAAGGGACAAACTCAATCCCAAGTGGGAGGGTCCTTCATCATTGACGAAGTCCTCGTCGGAGGAGCATACCGCCTGCGTGATGCGTCATACAATCACCTGGAGCCGAACCCCTGGAACGCAGCCAGACTCCGACTATTTTATGCCTAGCGCCGAACTCGGTGTTCGTCTCCTTCCTCCTGTTATTAATGTTATTTTTTCTCTCTCTTTTCGTTTCTTATCTTTTTCGTTTTGCTCTTTAGCCCTACGACTTTAGTACGGCTAGACCTTCCTCCCTTGATGCGTATATCTCCACATATGTACGTTCATTCTACCTGGGGGCTTCTCATATAGAAGCTTGCTATTTTTCTTCGAGCATCAAGCTCACCACATATGAGTTTTTCCATATGTACCTTTTCTTCGCCAGTATATGCATCGATATGACTTAAGTTTTGGCCAAGATGGGTTGCCTGGCTCCTGTGCTTATGCCCTACGTTCCCGTTAGTTCGGCTAGGGCATAAAGGGAGCACCTCTGCGATTGTTACTGCCGGGTCATCCAGATGTGTACCTCAGACTGGGTGAAGCCGAAAGCTAGCGTTCTTAAGGGAATGTTCGGTCGGTGAATTAAAGATGTTTCCGCATTCACTCCATTGCGCAACCCCAGAAGTTACTTATTCTGTGATTTTTTTTTCAATCATAGTTCGGACATGCACATTAAAACGCATGCACACCCAGGGAAAGGAACCCTTAACGAAACTATTCTCTCTGGAAGATGTTTCTTACATAATGTAATATAACATAAATAGCCGGATACACATTGTCTGTTCAAGCAACTATGACCCCTATGCCTGGTTCCCATGCATACCCTGGTATATTCTACCGTTAGGGTATTCGGAAACACTCCGCACCTTTGGGTCCAGAGGTCGAAGCGAAAAGGTCGACCATGACAATTGTTTTTAATATCCAGCTAGAAGGAAAGTACATAGTCACTTAGGACTCAAAAACTTCCTCCTCTATACCGTCCAACATGCGGTCTAATTTACAATCTTGTTGGGAGTATCTACCATCCATCTCTACTTGGCCATATACTAAACTAATGGGAATTTCTTCCCCATTTGACCCTAGTGGTCCGACCCGGGCCATGTGATTCGGATCCAGTTTGGTATATCGTGTTTTTACCATGGCCCAGGCCTCTCGCGCCCCCTCTCGGCAAGCCGATATCTTCCATAGTTGGATACGCCGCTGTGCTCCCTTGAACAACTCTACAAGCTTCTCCATACTCCCTGGAGGGGAGTCGGATGGCCATAAGGCCTTGGCTACACTTAGCATTGCCAGCCGCGCTTGCTCGTGCAACTGCGACAACCCTTGCAGAAGATCACTTGATGATCCGTACACCTCCTCTTCGGGACGGCCCGTCATTATATCTACAATCACAGCTATATCAGCTACTTTTACTTTCAAACTGTTATAAGATAAATACGGCCACATACTGAATATGTCGCCTCGCAGTTTTTTGTTCTCCTTCACGAAGTCGGCTAGCTGGGCCCGCACATCCTTCAGCTCTTCGCCCAGCTGGGTGTTTGCATCTTGGAGTTTGTTTTTATCCCGTCTGACATGGGTCAAAACCCGCTCGCCTGCAGCATGCAGTCCTTTCGACTCTTTTTCCTCCAATTGATCCGATGACCCTGTTATGAGATAAAGCCGCAGTGTTAACATGGTTGCTATGCAATAACTGTTTCTCGATGGAGGGAAATATCACCGGAGGACGCCGCTTTGGATTTTTCCAGTTCGGCGGTCACTGCGTTCAACTGCGTCCGGCACTTTTCTAGCTCTTGGGCTAGCACGTCGTTCTTCTTCGACAGAACCTGGTCATGCAGCGATCCTCAAATCAGTTGTCCCAACTACTTTAAGTCTCAGGGGCTACTGGCATATGGTTATCATAGTCAGACGAAGTAAACTTACATGCATATCTTTTAAATGCTAGTTTGTGGCTCTGTTAAGCCCATCTCGAGCAGCTCACATATATGCATCAGCTGAGCTGAAGGCGTTAAATGCCTCTTCTGAAAAGCCAAGGTCTTGTAAAACGGCCCTGCGGCACCGATGATTCATGGCGCTCTCCACTTCTGAGTTGGTGACGGATACATCATCTGAATCCTCGGCTGGAGGACAGTCCGGAGTCGCCCCCACATCAGCCCCCGTCTTCACGGCAGGATCTGGATCCTGGTTGCGGGAAGTATGGCCGGCCGGACCCCCGGATATAGTCCGGCACACCTTTTTCCTGATACTGGGTAAACGGAAAGGTCACAGTTGGATGTGACTGCCAAGGTGCATATTTGCAATTTCATACCTCTTTGATGAAGGCTCAGCCGTATCTTCGTTTGCCTTCCTCTTCGAAGGCTTGCGTGGTGTGGGGGATGCTCTCTTTGGAGATGCCCCGGGGCAGCATGGCGTGCCGAATGCCTCCCCTTTTGAGCACGGGACAGTGCGGTGGGTGAGGAGGAATGAGAAAACTCTCTTGGACAAGGTATCTCCGAATTACTTACATGGGAAGCAGGAAGGAGACTGGGTCCTTTTCATATCCGGGGTCAAGATCCCGGTTGCGATTCTCTGGCAGAGGAGCAGGGTCATGGATCCCCTCGACAGCCTTTTGCCATTCTTGTTATAAGCAGATAAGATACTTCCTGTCAAGAATGATTCAGGGACATGAGTAAAATAGTGGAGAAGAAGCTTACCCAGCTGGGAGGATTATACATGCAAAATCTGTCTCGATATTGGAGACGGGTGAACTCCTCTTTCTCCCCTTTATGCAACTCGGCCAGTATTTTGGCCAGGGCGGCGGGGGTCTTCGGGCCCTTCCGACCATAGCGTGAGGCGTCGTCTTCCCCGTTATAATGCCACATGGGCAGCCCTCTATATTGGAGTGGCTGGACCCCCCGCGCTATAGAGGTCGCCATTACCTCGACTATTGACAATCCGGACAAGGCAAGCGTCTTAATCTTGCAGCAGGCTGATCTCTGCACTATCCTCTTCCTCGAGGCTCCGAGTACGCTAGCTGTGGCGTTTCTTTAGCGGAGCACTTGAAAATTCGGGGAGGCCCATACGGACGGGGTAGGGTAGAGCGACGTCGTCGATGTAGAACCATTCGGAAGGCCACTCTTCAGAAGCTTTCTTCGGCGTGCTGGACAGGTATCCGGACCCGGCGATGCGCCACACTTCGGCGCCTCCCACTTCAAAAATTGACCCACCTTGATTACGAGGGACGAGGCAGACCAGTCTTCTCCATAAATCGAAATGGGCCTCATAGCTCAGGAATAGCTCACATAGAGCGACGTAACCCGCAATATGAAGGATAGATGCAGGAGTGAGACTATGCAGTTGGAGGCCATAATACTCCAGCAGACCTCGGAGGAAGGGATGGATTGGAAATCTGACACCTCTTAATAAGAAGGGGACGAAGCACACTCGTTCTCCCGCAGACGGATTGAGGAAATCCTCCGCCTGAGTTTTGCCGTTGAAGGAGGCCAATCCTGCTCGAACAGGGACCAAGTCCGCGGGGGGAAGAAAGCCCTGTGTTTGCAGGTTCGCCAGCTGACTGTGGGGGTATGGAACATCTCTCCCAATCGCCCTTTTTGATGCTGTGGGGACGAGAGGAAGAGCTAGGAGCGTTAGCCATGTTGGGATCGTTCTTCTTAGCAAGCTCTGAGGATTTTTCGCGGGGCGTGGGATGGATCTGAGATCTATTCTCTTTAAATAGGCACCTTTGTGGTACGGTCAGGGTGGTATATGCAAAAATACCCTGACCTCTCGCATTCGCTCAACACGTGGAAACTGAAGTTGTTGATGCACAGAAGCCAAGGAGTACAACATTAAATGGAAGGCTGAACACACTACTCGGAAGTCATCGGTGGAGGAACCAGCCTTGCAATGCCGAAGATAATCTATGTGCCAAACACCTCGTCATTGAAGACTGGTTCGGGGGCTACTGAGGGAGTCCCAGACTAACGGGTCCTCGGGCGTCCGGCCTATTAGCCATGGGCTGGACTGATGAGCTGTGAAGATACGAAGACCGAAGACTGTACCCGTGTCCGGATGGGACTTTCCTTGGCGTGGAAGGCAAGCTTGGCGGCTAACTATGTAGATTCCTTTCTCTGTAACCGACCTTGTGTAACCCTAGGTCCCTCCCATATCTATATAAACCGGAGGGATAGGTCTGTAGATGGACCGAATACTCATTACCATAGTCATACAAGCTACACCTCTAGGATTTAGCCATTACGATCTCGAGGTAGATCAACTCTTGTAATACTCATATTCGTCAATATCAATCAAGCAGGACGTAGGGTATTACCTCCATAGAGAGGGACCGAACCTGGGTAAACATCATGTCCCTTGTCTCCTGTTACCATCGACCTTAGACGCACAGTTCGGGACCCCCTACCCGAGATCCGCCGGTTTTGACACCGACACCCATCCCACCTAACATCTTTTTGGAAAGGCCTTTCAAGCCATCCATGGTGTGGTAAGGGGAGAGCGGTAATGTCAGTCCGGATCTGACCATAACCCCAGATCCCGAACATACCGATATCATCGGAGGCTCAGCCACCGAAATAACACCGTCGGCCCATCTTATCATGGCAGCCATTGCCCCATGGACCGAACCCTTCTTGGCCTACCTCAATAGGCGAGAGCTCCCCAAGGATCAGAATGAGGCTCGCTGCATTGTTCGGTGTTTGAAAGCCAATAAGGTCCACGAACGAGAACTCTACAAGAAAAGCACTACCGAAGTACTTCAAAGATGTATCTCCAAGGAAGAGGGGCGGCAGCTCTTGGCTGAAATTCATGCCGGTCTCGGCGGTCACCATGCGGCAGCTCGGGCTCTTGTAAGCAAGGCCTTCCGTACATGTTTCTACTGGCTGACAGCCCGAGAAGATGCACAGGACCTTGTCCAACGTTGCGTCGGTTGCCAGCTTTTCGCCAACCAAAGCCATATGCCACCCACTGCTCTACAAACAATCCCCATCACTTGGCCTTTTGTGGTCTGGGGGCTTGACATGGTTGGACCCCTTAAAGGAGGCAGCCATAAGAAAAAATATCTGCTAGACATGATAGATAGGTTCACTAAGTGGATAGAGGCCAAACCAGTTAAAACGGCCGAAGCCGGACCAGTGATAGACTTTATATCCGGCGTTGTACACCGTTACGGTGTCCCACACAGCATCATCACCGAGAACAACTCTAATTTTACAGCCGATGAGGTGAAAGCCTGGTGTGCTAATCTAGGCATTAAGCTCGATTACGCCTCCGTCTATCATCCACAAACAAACAGTCAAGTCAAACGAGCCAATGGTCTTATTCTGAGCGGCATCAAACCCAGACTAGTGCGGTCTTTGAAAGAATCAGACAAGCACTAGGTTGAGGAGCTCGACTCCGTACTCTGGGGGCTGCGGACCACGCCCAATCGCACTACCGGATATACACCTTTCTTCATGGTGTACGGTGCAGAGGTTGTGTTACCCCGCGACATTATTCATGACTCACCTCGAGTGCGCATGTACGAAGAGAGAGAGGCCGAGCTTGATTGGCAGGAAAGCTTAGATGCCCTGGAGGAGGAGCGCGACATTTCAAAAGCCCGTTCTGCATTTTATCAACAGCAGGCCTACAGATATTAAAGCAGAGAAGTACGGGCTAAGACTTACAATGTTGGCGAACTCGTTCTACGCTTGCCGGAGATGAAAAAGGACAAACTCAAGCCCAAGTGGGAGGGTCCCTTCATCATTGACGAAGTTCTACCTGGAGGAGTGTACCGCCTGCGTGATGCATCGGATGACCGCCTAAAACCTAATCCCTGGAATGCGGCCAGACTCCAAAGATTCTATGCCTAGCGCCGAACCCTTCGTGTGTTTCCTCCTCCCTATTGTTTACATTATTTTTTATCCTCTCTTTTCGCCCTCTTCTATTAGGCTTAAAGCTTTCGTGCAACTAAACCATACACCTATGACATACACATTCTCAAATGTGTATGCCCATTATACCTGGGGGCTTCTTGCACAGAAGCTTATTATTGTTATTTTTCGAGCATCAAGCTCATCACATATGTGTATTTTCCTCATATGTACCTTTTTTCTTGACCATTATATGCATCGATATGACTTAAGTTTTGGCCAAGCTAGGTCGGTGATGACCCACAAGTGTAGGGGATCTATCGTAGCTTTTCGATAAGTAAGAGTGTCGAACCCAACGAGGAGCAGAAGGAAATGATAAGCAATTTTCAGTAAGGTATTCTCTGCAAGCATTGAAATTATCGGTAACAGATAGTTTTTTGATAAGGTAATTTGTAACGAGTAGCAGATAATAAAAGTAAATAAGGTGTAGCAAGATGGCCCAATCCTTTTTGTAGCAAAGTACAAGCCTGGACGAACTCTTATATGAAGGAAAGCGCTCCCGAGGACACATGGGAATTATCGTCAAGCTACTTTTCATCACGTTCATATGATTCGCGTTCGGTACTTTGATAATTTGATATGTGGGTGGACCGGTGCTTGGGTACTGTCCTTACTTGGACAAACATCCCACTTATGATTAACCCCCATTGCAAGCATCCGCAACTACAACAGAAGTATTAAGGTAAACCTAACCATAGCATGAAACATATGGATCCAAATCAGCCCCTTACGAAGCAACGCATAAACTAGGGTTTAAGCTTCTGTCACTCTAGCAACCCATCATCTAATTATAACTTCCCAATGCCTCCCTCTAGGCCCAAACAATGGTGAAGTGTCATGTAGTCGACGTTCACATGACACCACTAGAGGGATGACAACATACATCTCATCAAAATATCGAACGAATACCAAATTCACATGACAACTTATAGCAAGACTTCTCCCATGTCCTCAGGAACAAACATAACTACTCACAAAGCATATTCATGTTCATAATCAGATGGTTATTAATCTGCACAATGGATCTGAACATATGATCTTCCACCAAATAAACCAACTAGCATCAACTACAAGGAGTAATCAACACTACTAGCAACCCACAGGTACCAATCTGAGGTTTGGATACAAAGATTGGATACAAGAGATGAACTAGGGTTTGAGATGAGATGGTGCTGGTGAAGATGTTGATGGAGATTAACCCCCTCCCGATGAAAGGATCGTTGGTGATGACGATGGCGATGATTTCCCCCTCCCGGAGGGAAGTTTCCCCGGCAGAACAGCTCTGCCGGAGCCCTAGATTGGTTCCGCCAAGGTTTTGCCTCGTGGCGGCGGAGTTTCTTCCCGAAAGCTTGCTTATGATTTTTCTCGGACGAAAGACCTCATATAGCAGAAGATGGGCATCGGAGGGCCACCAGGGAGCCCAGGAGGCAGGGGCGCACCCAGGGGATAGGGCTCGCCCACACCCTCGTGGCCAGGGTGTGGGCCCCCTCTGGAACTTTTTTCGCCCAATGTTTTTTATATATTCTGGAAATAACTTCCATGAAGTTTCAGGACATTTGGAGCTGTGCAGAATAGACCTCTAATATTTGCTCCTTTTCCAGCCCAAAATCCCAGCTGCCGGCATTCTCCCTCTTCATGTAAACCTTGTAAAATAAGAGAGAATAGGCATAAGTATTGTGACATAATGTGTAATAACAACCCATAATGCAATAAATATCGATATAAAACCATGATGCAAAATGGACATATCAACCCCCCCCCAAGCTTAGACCTCACTTGTCCTCAAGCGAAATCCGAAATTGAAAAATATGTCCACATGTTTGGACATAGAGGTGTCGATAAAAATAAAATACGGACATGAGGGCATCATGATCATTATTATAGCAGCAACATATATATATATTGTCATATGATCTCTAGTGCTAAAGTAATAATTCAATCACAATTTCAAGTATGAATCATAAACTTCATTGAGAACCAACAAACTCTAATCTCAGTCATTGATGGAATAGCAATTTATCATAACATAGGAAAGAGTCAATATATGAGCTTTTCAGCAAGTCCACATACTCAACCATCTTTTAGTCTTTCACAATTGCTAACACTCACGCAATATTTATGGGTATAGAGTTTTAATCGGACACAGGGAAAGATAGGGGCTTATAGTTTTGCCTCCCAACTCTTTACCTCAAGGGTAACGCCAAAAATAATAGTTCATGCAAACCCACATCTAATTAGCCATATATATTAGGATCTTTCCAACACATTGTGCTTGCCAAAGGATAAAATGTAAAAAGGAAAGGTGAAGATCACCATGACTCTTATATAAGGTAGAAGATAAAAGTAAAAGATAGGCCCTTCGCAGAGGGAAGCAGAGGTTGTCATGCGCTTTTATGGTTGGATGCACAAAATCTTAATGCAAAAGAACATCACTTTATATTGCCACTTGTGATATGGACCTTTATGATGCAGTCCGTCACTTTATTTCTTACATATCACAAGATCGTATAAAGCTTATTTTCTCCACATTAATAAATCGAACATATTTAGAAGGCAATTTTTATTGCATGCACCGATGACAACTTACTTGAAGGATCTTACTCAATCCATAGGTAGGTATGGTGGACTCTCATGGAAAAACTATGTTTAAGGATATTTGGAAGCACAAGTAGTATTTCTACTTGGTGCAAATAACTTGGCTAGCATGAGAGGGAAAGGAAAGCTCAACATGTTGGATGATCCATGACAATATAATTTATCTCAGGTGTAAGAAAACATAACCCATTACGTTGTCTTCCTTGTCCAACGTCAACTCTTTAGCATATCATACTTTAATGAGTGCTCACAATCATAAAAGATGTCCAAGATAGTATATTTATATGTGAAGACCTCTCTTTCTTTATTACTTCCTATTAATTGCAACGATCACCAAAACTATGTTTTTCAACTCTCAACAACTTTTATTCATCATACTCTTTATATGTGAGCTCATTACTCTCCATAAGATCCATATGATCTCTTTATTTCTTTTTATTTCTTCTCTTTTATTTTATTCCCTCAAGATCATAGCAAGGTAATCAAGCCCTTGACTCAACACTAATCTTTATTATATATAGCTCATGGACTCGATTACATAGAAGGATCATAAATCAAAACTCACAACTAGATCACACTAAAACTTTATTCTACTAGATCAAGATATAACCAAAAGGATCGAACTAAGAAAAACGGTAAAGATAAAAGTTGTGATGGTGATATGATACCGGGACACTCCCCCAAGCTTGGCAGTTTCCAAGGGTAGTGCCCATACCCGATGCTCAATTCTTCTTTTTCGGTGAAAAAGGTGTTGGTTTTGTTGATGGCATAGGCTTCTTCCTTAATTTGCGCTTGAGGACAGAATTTTGATCCCTTAGATCATCGATCTCCTACTCAAGGCTTAATATATTCTTGCATAATTCCTGTTTGCTTTCCTGCAAGAGGCGAAAAGGGATAAACTTGATCTTAGGTTTCTTTGCTCTATCAGGGAGGCTTGACTTTTTGAACTCCACATGCATGTCCCCAAGTTGAGGTAATGGGACTTCATCTTCATCTGAGCTTGTCTCCTCTTTTCCCTTGGGTTCATAGTCCTCTTCTTCTTCCGTAGTGCAACCACAGTGCTCCACGTCCCCATAGACCTTAGGAGCTGCAAGGTAATCAGCCACATAGCTATCTCCTTCCGAATCCTGGGACGACATATTGCTTTAATCTGCAGCAGGAATAGCTTGAAACAAAGACGGAGGATATTTGCGTGATACGGTGGTCAAAACCTTCGGGAGATTATATAATGATTTTGTACCGACCAAAAGAAGTATCATGCGACAAAACGGAGTCCGGAGAGCGCACGAGGTGCCCACGAGGAAGGGGGCGCGCCCAGGGGGTAGGGCGCGCCTGAGGGAGTCCTGGATTAGGGGGTCTCCGGACAGCCAGACTATATCTTTTGGCCGGACTATTGGACTATGAAGATACAAGATTGAAGACTTCGTTCCGTGTCCGGATGGGACTCTCCTTGGCGTGGAAGGCAAGCTAGGCAATACGGATATGTAGATCTCCTCCCTTGTAACTGACTCTGTGTAACCCTAGCCCCCTCCGGTGTCTATATAAACCGGAGGGTTTAGTCCGTAGGACAACATACAATCATACCATAGGCTAGCTTCTATGGTTTAGCCTCTACGATCTCGTGGTACATCAACTCTTGTAATACTCCCATCATCAAGAACAAACAAGCAGGACGTAGGGTATTACTTCCATCAAGAGGGCCCGAACCTGGGTAAACATCGTGTCCCCTGCCACCTGTTACCATCCGCCTTAGACGCACAGTTCGGGACACCCTACCCGAGATCCGCCGGTTTTGACATCGACATTGGTGCTTTCATTGAGAGTTCCACTATGTCGTCACCATAAGGCTTGATGGCTCCTTCGATCATCGATAGCGATGCGGTCCAGGGTGAGGTTTTCCTCCCCGGACAGATCTTTGTATTTGGCGGCTTCACACTGCAGGCCAATTTGCTTGGCCATCTGGAGCAGGTCGAGAGCTACGCCCCTGGCCATCAGGTCAGATTCGGAAACTTAAACTACACTGCCGACATCCGTGGAGACTTGATCTTCGACGGATTCAAGCCCGTGTCAGGTCCGCCGCACAGTCACGACGAGCACGACGTAACTCTGCCGTCGGACAGTGTTCGGGAGATCGCATCGGCAACTACTCCGGCCTTCAATCCAGAGCAAATTGCGCCATCCAAGGACGGAGGGATAGACCCCACCATGGAGGCCGCACTCTCAGCGGCGATGGAGCCGGATACTGACTTCACCCCTTACGAGAGCCGTGTTGCCGAACCACTGGATTCATCTCCGGCCATAGACTCCGAGCCGCTTGCATCCGTGCCCATCGAATCCAACTGGGCGCCGATCATGGAGTTCACCTCCGATATCTTTCAACACTCGCCTTTCGGCGATGTGCTAAATCATTAAAGTCTCTCTCCTTGTCAGGAGAACCTTGGCCGAACTATGTGCGGCTAGAATGGGATATAGACGATGAAGAAATTCTCTGCCTGCCCACCACCCACTTAGTAGCCACTGTCGACGACTTAACCGACATGCTCAACTTTGACTCCGAAGACATCGACAGCATGGATGAAGGTGCAGGAGACGAACGGGATCCAGCGCCCACAGGGCGCCGGACAAACACTTCATCACATGACATGTACATGGTGGATACACCCAAAGAAGGCAATGTCGAAGAGACGGCGGAGGATGGCCCCTCCAAGAAGCAACCCAAGCGCCGACCTCAGCGGCACCGCTCTAAGTCCCACCATAGCAAAAACAGCGATAACAGCGCAAGAGAAAATAACACTCCAGTCGACTCCAGAGGAAACGACGACCACATTGCCCCGACGGCAGAGCATGATGAAGCTGCAAGAGGCGAACATAGTACGGATCCGACGTCCGAGCACGGCTACGCCGAGGATAACCCTCATCAAACCCCATCCGAGGAGGAAAACAGTCCGGACGAAGATGCACACATCATCCCGGAAACACATTTGGAGCAAGAGAACCATCGTAGAAGGCTTATTGCCATGGCGAGGAGTCTGAAGAAGCAGAAGCAAAGGCTTAAGGCCGCACAAAACACACTCAACAGCAGGTGGAACAAAGTGCTCGACAGCGAAGCAAAGTATGGTGGAAGTTACCACACAAAGAGCTATCCAAAGCGCAAGCTGTTACCTGAATTCGACAACGAGGCCTTAGAGCCCACATAGCCAAATAATGAAATGGCCAACCGACCGAATCCACCACTTTGTGACCATGATAGAGCGGATAACAAATATGCACGTAAGGCAACACACGATGTACGTGAGGACTTGCGCCAAAAATCTGGTACGACCAGATCCATCTATGGATCTAGGAAGCATGCTCCGGCACAAAATCAAAACCAAATACCACAACCGTCCGAACGCCATGGTACATCCAAGTACAGGGGTGCCGCACACCCCCTATGTTTCACCGATGAAGCGTACGATGGAACCACAAACCCTGGGGTCTGGATTGAGGACTTTATCCTCCATATCCATATGGCTCGCGGAGATGATCTCCATGCCATTAAATACTTGCCCCTCAAGCTTAAAGGACCAGCTCGGCACTGGCTGAAAAGCCTCCCCAAAAACTCAATTGGAAGTTGGGAGGAGCTTGAGGATGCTTTTCGGGCTAATTTTCAAGGGACCTACGTCCGACCTCCGGATGCAGACGATTTAAGTCATATAATTCAACAGTCCGGAGAGTCCGCTCAAAAGCTTTGGAACAGGTTTCTCACCAAAAAGAACCAAATCGTCGACTGTCCGGACACCGAAGCCTTAGCAGCTTTCAAACACAGCGTCCGAGACGAATGGCTCGCCAGACACCTCGGCCAAGAAAAACCAAGAACAATGGCAGCTCTAACAAGTCTCATGACTCGCTTTTGCGTGAGCGAGGATAGCTGGTTAGCCCGCAGTAGCACCAACGACCCAAGCACATCCGAAGTCAGGGATGGCAATGGAAAACCACGACTCAATAAAAGCAAGCGTCGAAATAAAGAAGATAGCCCAGATAATACGGCTGTAAATGCCGGATTCAGGGGCTCTCGACCAGGTCAGCGGAAAAAGCCTTCCAAAGGCAGCAGAGATGGACCGTCTGGCCTAAACAAGATTCTTGACAAACTATGTCAGATTCATGGCACCCCCGATAAACCTGCAAATCACACCCACAGAGAATGCTGAGTCTTCGAGCAGGCCGGTAAGCTAAACGTCGAACACAAGGGGGGAGACACCAAGCAAAGACGAGGACGAGCCTCGCTAGCAAAGCACTGGAGGACAGAAAAAATTCCCACCAGAGGTTAAAACAGTCAACATGATCCATGTGACGAAAAGGAGAAGCAAACATGCACTCCGAGACACACGCGCCATAGAGCCCGTCACCCCTAGGTTCAACCCCTGGTTGGCCTGCCCGATCACTTTCGATCGCGGGGATCACGCGACAAGCATCCGGCATGAAGGATTGGCTGCCTTGGTGTTAGACCCAATAATAAATGGATACCATCTCACACGAGTCCTCATGGACGGCGGCAGTGGTCTAAACCTGATATATCAGGACACAGTCCGCAAAATGGGGATAGACCCGACAAAAATAAGCCACCGTACTACTAACTTCAATGGAGTACTACCAGGCCTAGAGGCCCGCTGCACGTGCTCTCTATTACTAGAGGTTGTATTCGGTTCTTCTCACAACTTCCAAATCAAAAGGTTAAATTTCTACATCGCTCCATTCCGAAGTGGCTATCAGGCACTACTCGGAAGAGCAGCTTTCGCTCATTTTAATGCAATCCCGCATTATGCTTCTCTCAAGCTTAAGATGCCCGGTCCATGTGGCACCATCACAGTTAGCGGAAATACTGAGCGCGCTCTACGCGCGGAAGAATGTGCGACAACTTTAGCCGCCGAGCACCAGACAGTCTCACCAACCAGAAAAAATGACAGGCCGTCAAGACCACGGACACGGTTAGACGAGTCCGGTGCACCATTACATATAAATGAGATTGGTTTGATAATCAATCCCTCCTAGACGGTACCAGGGGCTTCCCGCGTGTAATCAGGGCTAGTCCGGCTCAACTTTACTTATCTTAAATTTTAATGGTTTATTGATAATAACCAATTTTCTGGCACGACAACTTAAACCTAAGTTCTTCTCTTTTACAGATGACAATCGTGCTACACCCGTCCATGACACGACACAATGGAGACACAGGCGCATACGTGCAGTAGGGACCTGCTCAAAGGTTTCTTTATAGATTAAGACCCTGCGTCAACCTTTTTTACTGTCTCTTGTTGCCCACATCCTCCGGATACTCAATATAATCGAGAAGAATGCCGACGTATTGGCATGTGGCCACGTCAGGATATTGCATGTACCTGGACACCCCGGGTTTATTATTAAGGGCATGGTTCAGCCCGGCATATGTTATAAAGACCGAATACCTTAGGGAGTGTTCGGCGTCGCGAGTTTGGCCTTATATGCATCAGCTCCGAATCATGTCTTTGGTCAAATTTTGGGTTTGCCCGGCTCCCATGTTTTGGTACCTTACGTTCCGCTATATCGGCTAAGGTAGCACTGGGAGAACTACTGCGATTGTGCCCTGGTTCATCCGGATGAGCGCCTCAGTAGAGAAAGCCGAAAACTAACTGTCATGATATAGCGCGAGACTGATCAGCCACTCGATGACCAAGGGGAATCTTCGGGATTCCTCCGCATTAACAAAGGGCCGTTTCCCGGTCATGTACATATGCGCCCCGTATTCGGACGAGCGCAGAAGTACCAGGGTCTATATAGTAGCCCCACCGTTAAACTCCTATGGCTAAGTGAATGTGTTAAAGCAATATAGTCCGATTTCCTCGTTCGCTGCGCTACCACCTCCTTAATGGACCAAGACGTTGGATCAAGTGTGAATACGCGTTTTTTGCGAACACCCCCGCATTATATGCGTGGGGGCTGAAGCCGACGACTACAAACTTTCAGGTTATATGCATATATACATAAATGGCCGCACAGGAGGCATCATAATACTTTCAGGCAAAAGTATAAATACAGCCTTGACAACTCAATAAAACATTGCTCTTACAATGGGAGTACATGTCGCTAGAACATAATATTCTTCGAGCACTGAGCCTCTATCGAACGAGCGCCTTCAAGAACTTCTTCAAAGTAGTGCTCGGCAGCCACTCGGCCCACGGCCGATCCCTGTGTTGCAACAGTGGTGGCCTCCATCTCTTCCCAGTATGTCTTGACACGGGCAAAGGCCATCCGCGCACCCTCTATGCACGCCGACCTCTTCATAGCATCGATGTGCGGCACATCACCAAGGAATTGTTGCACTAAACTAAAGTAACTATTCGGCCTTGGCCCTCTCGGCCACAGATGATCCACAACAGACCTCATGGCGAGTCCGGATAACCTATGGAGCTCGGCCCACTCGGCCATTCGCTCACTCAACAGCAGCGGACGTACTGGAGCATGGAACTATGACCAGAACAACTTTTCCACTTCGCGATCTTTTTGATCCTTGAAGTACTCGGCCGCATCAGCAGCACTTGCCGCCAAATCAATGTAGGCGTCCGTCGAACTCCATAGTTGGTCAAGAGGAGCATACTTCGGATCTCCGAACTTAGTCCACAACAAGAAGGGATTCCCAGCCACAATATCCGCAGCTTGATGCAACTCCTCCTTCGTTGCTCTGATTTTAGAGCGAGCTTCCTTGGCTGCTACCATGGCCTTTTCCAGGTCCGTCGCCCTCGCCCGACTTTCTTTATCAAGAAGCTGGTAATGGTCAGCGGCATCTTTCAACTCAATGGCCATCTTGGCTATCCTCTCCTTGCTCTGGCGATGCACGGACTGTTCGGCCCTCAGCTCTTTGACCGCCTTTAGAGCGGCCGCATCGCTATTCCTTGCTTGTTCCTTGGCTCGGGCAAGCTCTGCCCGAAGGGTCTCCACGGTGGCAGCTCCATCTGCATTCACAACATATTAAAGATACTGGCATCATGCTCCTCTTACTTTGCGCTGGTCACCGGAGAAATCACATACCCTGTGCCTCGTCAAGCCGCTTGTTGACAAGCACGATGTCGGCATCTGCCGCATCAAGTTGCCACTTTAGCTCGGCAAACCCATCAGTCCAGCTAGCCACCGGTGCTTCAGCCACCTGCACATAAAGGCGGTCTGGTTATTACCTGGGACTATGATCCTCTGTTTGCCGCCGTTTTCGACGACAACCAGAGTCTCAGGGGCTACTATCTACATAGGGCACACCTAACGTGTGCGGTACTGTCCAAAACATACACTATGTCACGTACCTCAAAGCCTTTTAGCAGACTCATAAAAGCTTCATGCAATCCGCTTTCAGCGAATGAAATCCTTTCAACTACCATACTCATTAGCATACAATGCGCTTCTAAGATGGCCGCTTGCTCCAGAAGATCCTTCAGTGTGTTCGTCCACACACTATACGGTTCCGGACTCTTTCTGTTGCTCTCTTTAGGAGCCGAATAATGAGGACTCCGGGTGGCCAAGGGATTACACCTTGGCCTTGGCGGATCAGGAGAAACCCTCCATGATGACACTTCTGGGTCGCCCGCCTCATAAGGCGGGGTGGCAGGGGGAGGTGTTTCGCTCTCCATCATCTCCGAAAGAAGATCCCCCGAAGACGAACTCTGTTGAGAAGGGCTATGATCCGAACTACGGATATAAGCTTCGGTTATTGTCTTCATAAGTAAGGTAGGATATTTTCACTACTAAGTACTTTTTGATTACTTACAGCTCGGTAGAGGGCTGATTCCCTTGCGGACACTGTGCGGCAAGGGTACCCCCCCCCCCCCGGGGCAGGACCCTCTGGCAAAGATTTCTTCCCTCGTTTGGAAACCTCTGTTTCCGGATCTTCGAAGGTGGTCCTCTTCCTTCCCCGGGGAGAGGGGATGTCAGATTCTTCTCCCTGGTTGTCCTCTTTCGCGGAGGCACTCGTTCCCCCGGTTGGGATGAGTAGTGAGTGAGGCTCGCTTCCGGCCTCTTTATTCCCCCCTTCATCTTCCTTCGAGGGCACCTGATAAGGCGCCGGCTCCAGCATTCTGTCTAGTACTGGATTGGCCAAGCCCTCGGGAAGGGGGGCCGGACACCTGATCATCTTCGCCTTTGTCATCCAGTCCTGGTCAAAGAGCGGCTTTTCGGCATGATGCTATGATAAATAAGAGAAATAGTGTGTTCGGCCATGGGATTACTTACTTGGGTATCTGGGCGATTACAGCTCAGCCCCGCATCCTCGGTGGTGTCCGGACACTTTATTTGTGATCCGAAGAACAACTTGTACATCTCCTTGAGCGTCATGCCGAGGAAGTGTTGAATGATTCGCGGTCCCTCCGGGTTGAACTCCCACAAACGGAGAGGTCTACGTTTGCAAGGCGGGACCTGGCGAACTAGCATGACCTGCATCACCATGACCAGGTGGACGTCTCTCTCAATGAGATCTCGGATGCGACTCTGCAATATCGGCACATCCTTTACTGGACCCCAGTTTAGCCCCTCGCTGATCCATGACGTCAGTTGTGGTGGGGGCCCGAGCGAAAGGCAGGGATGGCTGCCCACTTGGCACTTCGGGGAGCTGTGATATAAAACCACTCCCGCTGCCACAAACTGGATACCTCTGGGAAGGAACCCTCTGTCCATGGAGCATTAGCGCTTTTGCTTTTTACGGCACCTCCGCACTCTACGTGTCGCCCCTCAATCATCTTCGGCTTCACGTTGAAAGTCTTGAGCCACAGGCCAAAGTGAGGGGTAATGCGGAGGAAGGCCTCACATACGACGATGAACGACGAGATGTGAAGGAGGGAATCCGGGGCCAGATCGTGGAAATTCAGCCCATAGTAGAACATGAGTCCCCTAACAAAGGGATCCAGAGCGAGGCCTAGTCCTCGGAGGAAGTGAGAGATGAACACAACACTCACGTTGGGTTCGGGAGTGGGGATGACCTGCCCTCGGGCAGGCAGCCTGTGTGAAATTTTGGCGGTCAGATATCTGGCCTCTCTCAGCTTCTTGATGTCCTCCTCTGTGACAGAGGAGGGCATCCACCGACCTTGGAGGTTGGATCCGGACATGGTTGAAGGTCCGAAGCGCCTGACCTGAGCCTGGGGTGTTGAAAGTCGAGGTGGGGGAGGATTCGATTGAGCGCGAGAGGAAAAAGGGACAGGTCTTGGCCTCTTTATAAAAAGGGTGAATATCAAGAGTCCTCCTCGCGGCCGTTTTGGGGCTCGCCTAAAATTGAGGAGTCACACCAACGGGCACGAGTGGGTTACCCACGTCCATATTGATGAGAATCCCGTAATAAGGGGGACACGATCTCTGCTTCGACAAGACGTGTCAAGAAAACCGCCTCGCGATATGCGCGGTGCTGGTTGAGAAAAACGGTTTGAATAATGACCGGGCCATGACATAACGTTGTGCTGTCTAAACACGTCAGCAGATTAGATTTTTGGAAATATTATTCTCTCTACGGTAGTATGTGGAAATTATTTTGCAGAGCCGGACACTATTCTGGTGTTCAAAATCTTCTATGGAGTATTCGGAGGAAGAACCCGCCTTGCAATGCCGAAGACAATACTGCGCGCCGGACTCATCGTCATTGAAGCCTGGTTTAGGGGCTACTGAGGGAGTCCTGGATTAGTGGGTCTCCGGACAGCCGGACTATATCCTTTGGCCGGACTGTTGGACTATGAAGATACAAGATTGAAGACTTCATCCCATGTCCGGATGGGACACTCCTTGGCATGGAAGGCAAGCTAGGCAATACGGATATGTAGATCTCATCCCTTGTAACCGACTCTGTGTAACCCTAGCCCCCTCCGATGTCTATATAAACCGGAGGGTTTAGTCCGTAGGACAACATACAATCATACCATAGGCTAGCTTCTAGGGTTTAGCCTCTACGATCTCATGGTAGATCAACTCTTGTAATAATCATATCATCAAGAACAATCAAGAAGGACGTAGGGTATTACCTCCATCAAGAGGGCCCGAACCTGGTAAACATCGTGTCCCC